>NC_088869.1:40274847-40321775 GCF_032884065.1 Artemia franciscana | reverse complement strand
GATGACTCTGGTCAAACATTTTCAGATCAATTGCTGGCATTTGGAAACAGAAAGCTCCCAGTAGACTCAATTTCAGGACGTATACAACTAACTGCTGAATTCTGTAATTTAGTGACGTCCAAAAATGAATTAATTGAAAAAGTATTTCCGAATATTCTAAACAATTATAAAAATAATAAATGGCTAAGTGAAAGAGCGATTCTTGCACCCAAAAATATAGACGTCCACGAAATCAACAATATTGTTTTGACCAAGATTCGAGACCAGGCAGTCCTTTACAAGTCAGTCGACACAGTTTTGGAACCAAATGACGCGGTTAATTGTCCATCTGAATTTTTCAATTCCGTGAACCATTGAAGACTTTATGACGTTACAGACTGGGACACCGGAACACAAATGACGACCGGGACACATTGACACAACTACAACAGGGACGCCGGAAGGGTAAAGGGGGATACATAAATGACGACGGGGAAGCAGGAATATTCGATTAGCAATCACCATAAACAAAGCTCAAGGGCAATCACTAGAAAAATGCGGTATAAATCTGATTACGGATTGTTTTCCCATGGAAAATTATGTATCAAACAGTTCGTGGTAACGAACAGTAGTAAGGAGTGACCCGGCTCAATAGTAATCAAAACTCTAAAAAATGGAATTTTGATACCAATACCTACATCAAAAGAATCGCATTTTAATGCTGATTTTAAATATATAAGTTTCATCAAGTTTTGTCTTACCCATCAAAAGTTACAAGCCTGAGAAAATTTGCGCTATTTTAGATAATAGGTGGGAACGCCCCCTAGAAGTCATAGAATCTTAACGAAAATCACGCCATCAGATTCAGCGTATCAGAGAACCCTACTGTAGAAGTTTCAAGCTCCTATCTACAAAAATGTGGAATTTTGTATTTTTTGCCAGAAGGCAGATCACGGATGCGTGTTTATTTGTTTTTTTGTTTTTTTGTTTTTTTTTCCCAGGGGTGATCGTATCAACCCAGTTGTCCTAGAATGTTGCAAGAGGGCTCATTCTAACGGAAATGAAAAGTTCTAGTGCCCTTTTTAAGTGACCAAAAAAATTGGAGGGCACCTAGGCCCCCTTCCACGCTAATTATTTTACCAAAGTCAACGGATCAAAATTCTGAGATAGCCATTTTATTCAGTGTAGTCGAAAAACCTTATAACTATGTCTTTGGGGACGACTTACTCCCCCAAAGTCCCCATGGGAGGGGCAACAAGTTACAAACTTTGACCAATGCTTACATATAGTAATGGTTATTGGGAAGTGTACAGGCGTTTTCAGGAGTGTTTTTTTGGTTGGGGGAGGGGTTGAGAATAGGGGGATATGCTGGGGGAACTTTCCTTCGATAATTTGTCATGGGGGAAGAAAATCTCCATGAAGGGAGCGCAGGATTTACTAGCATTATTTAAAAACACAATGAAAAAATAAATATGAAAAAGTTCTTTCAGCTGGAAGTAAGGAACAGCATTAAAACTTAAAACAAACAGAAATTATTATCCATTTGAGGGGCTCACCTCCTCCTAATACCTCGCTCTTTACGTTAAAGTATTTTTAGTAATTTCAACTATTTATTCTACGGCTTTTGTGATTCTGGGGTCATTCTTAATGAATTGGGACAAAATTTAAGCTTTAGTGTAAAGAGCGAGGATCTGACAAGGGGGCGAACCCCCTCATATCTATCTATATATATAAAAATAAGTTGTCTGTGTGTGGATCTGTGGATGGATCAGGTGACGTCACCTGAAAAAACTGGATCAGGTGACGTCAAAACTGAAAAAACTAAAAAAAGGCAAAAACTACAAAAAAAACAAACTAAAAACTAATAAAAAAAATAAAAAAGCTAAAAAACTAAAAAACTAAAAAAACTAAAAAAGGTAAAAAACTAAAAAAACTAACTTCAAAAAAAACTAAAAACTAATAAAAAAATAAAAAAGCTAAAAAACTAAAAAAACTAAAAAAAGGCAAAAACTACAAAAAAAACTAAAAACTAATAAAAAAGCTAAAAAACTAAAAAAACTAAAAAAAGGCAAAAGCTACAAAAAAAACTAAAAACTAATAAAAAAAATAAAAAAGCTAAAAAACTAAAAAAACTAAAAAAATAAAAAAGGTAAAAAACTAAAAAAACTAAAAACTAAAAAAAAACTAAAAAAAAGCAAAAAACTGAAAAATAAGCTAAAATAAAGGTAAAAACCAATAAAAAACTAAAAAAAAAACTGAAAAAACCAAAAAAAGGCAAAAACTACAAAAAAAACTAAAAACTAATAAAAAAAGTAAAAAAGCTAAAAAACTAAAAAAACTAAAAAAACTAAAAAAAAGGTAAAAAACTAAAAAAAATAAAAAATAAAAAAAACTAAAAAAAGGCAAAAACTACAAAAAAAACTAAAAACTAATAAAAAAAATAAAAAAGCTAAAAAACTAAAAAAACTAAAAAAAGGCAAAAACTACAAAAAAACTAAAAACTAATAAAAAAGCTAAAAAACTCTAAAAAAACTAAAAAAAGGTAAAAAACTAAAAAAACTTACTTAAAAAAAAACTAAAAACTAATAAAAAAAGTAAAAAAGCTAAAAAAACTAAAAAAACTAAAAAAACTAAAAAATGTAAAAAACTAAAAAAAATAAAAAATAAAAAAAACTAAAAAAAGGCAAAAACTACAAAAAAAACTAAAAACTAATAAAAAAGCTAAAAAACTAAAAAAACTAAAAAAGGCAAAAACTACAAAAAAACTAAAAACTAATAAAAAAAATAAAAAAGCTAAAAAACTAAAAAACTAAAAAAGGCAAAAACTACAAAAAAACTAAAACTAATAAAAAAATAAAAAAGCTAAAAAACTAAAAAAAACTAAAAAACTAAAAAAAGGTAAAAAACTAAAAAAACTAAAAACTAAAAAAACTAAAAAAAAGGAAAAAAACTGAAAAATAAGCTAAAATAAAGGTAAAAACCAATAAAAAACTAAAAAAAACTGAAAAAAACTAAAAAAAGGCAAAAACTACAAAAAAACTAAAACTAATAAAAAAAGTAAAAAAGCTAAAAAACTAAAAAAACTAAAAAAAGGTAAAAAACTAAAAAAATAAAAAATAAAAAAAAAATAAAAAAAAGGAAAAAACTGAGAAATAAGCTAAAATAAAGGTAAAAACCAATAAAAAACTAAAAAGAAAAAAAGGAAAAAACTAAAAAAAAATTTCATCTAAAGAACTAAAAAAAAATAAAAAAGGTAAAAACTAAAAGAACTAAAAAAGAAAAAAATAAATGACGACACTCAAAGAGAAAGCGACCAGGACAAAAGGAATGTTCGATTAGCAATCAACAAAGCACCGGGAAACAGGGAGTATAAATGACGACCAGGACATAAGTAAAAAAAAAACTAACAAAACTAAAAAGAAGGTAAAAAAAAGGTAAAAACTAAAAAAAATAAAAAATAAAAAAAAAACTAAAAAAAGGAAAAAACTGAAAAATAAGCTAAAATAAAGGTAAAAACCAATAAAAAACTAAAAAGAAAAAAAGGAAAAAACTAAAAAAAACTAAAAAAGAAAAAAATAAATGACGACACTCAAAGAGAAAGCGACCAGGACAAAAGGAATGTTCGATTAGCAATCAACAAAGCACCGGGACACAGGGAGTATAAATGACGACCAGGACGTAAGTAAAAAAAAAAACTAACAAAACTAAAAAGAAGGTAAAAACTACAAAAAAACTAAAAAGAAAAAAAAACTAAAAACTAATAAAAAAACTAAAAAATCTAAAAATCTAAATAAACTAAAAAAGAAAAAAAAAGGAAAAAAATAAAGGAGAAAAACAAAACTAAAAAACGAATGTATATACAGACCGGGACACCGGGATACAAATGACGACCGGGACACAGGGAATATAAATGACGACCGGGACACAGGGACACAACTACAACGGGGACACCGGGGGAAACAGGGGGATATAAATGACGACCGGGACACCGGGACAGGGAATGGTCGATTAGCAATCACCATCAACAAAGCTCAAGGGCAATCATTATAATCATGAGGTATAGATCTGAATACAGATTGTTTTCCCATGGACCATTATATGTTGCATGTTCAAGAGTCGGTAAACCTGACAATCTATTTATATGCAAAGACAATGGGACAGCAAAGAATGTTGTATATTCGCCAGTTTTACTTAGTTAAAACCATATATATATATATATATATATATATATATATATATATATATATATATATATATATATATATATATATATATATATATATATATATATATATATATATATATATATATATATATATATATATATATATATCTATATTCACAGGTGGGACATAGGGACACAACTACAATGGCGCGTAACTATTATGGCGCGTAACGACTTACGCGCGCGGGGGGGCTTGGGGGGGGGCGCGAAGCACCCCACCAACTAGGTGTTGGGGTGGCGCGAAGCGCCACCCCAACAGCTAGTATATATATATATATATATATATATATATATATATATATATATATATATATATCTATCTATCTATATTCACAGGTGGGACATAGGGACACAACTACAATGGCGCGTAACTAATATGGCGCGTAACGACTTACGCGCGCGGGGGGGCTTGGGGGGGGTTGCGCGAAGCGCCCCCACCAACTAGGTGTTGGGGTGGCGCGAAGCGCCACCCCAACAGCTAGTATATATATATATATATATATATATATATATATATATATATATATATATATATATATATATATATATATATATATATATATATATATATATATATATATATATATATATATATATATATATATATATATATATGGTTTTAACTACGTAAAACTTGCGAATATACAACATTCTTTGCTGTCCCATTGTCTTTGCATATAAATAGATTGTCAGGTTTACCGACTCTTGAACATGCAACATATAATGGTCCATGGGAAAACAATCTGTATTCAGATCTATACCTCATGATTCTAATGATTGCCCTTGAGCTTTGTTGATGGTGATTGCTAATCGACCATTCCCTGTCCCGGTGTCCCGGTCGTCATTTATATCCCCCTGTTTCCCCCGGTGTCCCCGTTGTAGTTGTGTCCCTGTGTCCCGGTCGTCATTTATATTCCCTGTGTCCCGGTCGTCATTTGTATCCCGGTGTCCCGGTCTGTATATACATTCGTTTTTTAGTTTTGTTTTTCTCCTTTATTTTTTTCCTTTTTTTTTCTTTTTTAGTTTATTTAGATTTTTAGATTTTTTAGTTTTTTTATTAGTTTTTAGTTTTTTTTCTTTTTAGTTTTTTTGTAGTTTTTACCTTCTTTTTAGTTTTGTTAGTTTTTTTTTTTACTTATGTCCTGGTCGTCATTTATACTCCCTGTGTCCCGGTGCTTTGTTGATTGCTAATCGAACATTCCTTTTGTCCTGGTCGCTTTCTCTTTGAGTGTCGTCATTTATTTTTTTCTTTTTTAGTTCTTTTAGTTTTTACCTTTTTTAGTTTTTTTTAGTTTTTTAGATGAAAATTTTTTTTAGTTTTTTCCTTTTTTTCTTTTTAGTTTTTTATTGGTTTTTACCTTTATTTTAGCTTATTTTTTAGTTTTTTCCTTTTTTTAGTTTTTTTTTATTTTTTATTTTTTTTAGTTTTTTACCTTTTTTTAGTTTTTTTTAGTTTTTTTAGTTTTTTAGCTTTTTTACTTTTTTTATTAGTTTTTAGTTTTTTTTGTAGTTTTTGCCTTTTTTTAGTTTTTTCAGTTTTTTTTTTCTAGTTTTTTATTGGTTTTTACCTTTATTTTAGCTTATTTTTCAGTTTTTTCCTTTTTTTTAGTTTTTTTTAGTTTTAAGTTTTTTTAGTTTTTTACCTTTTTTTAGTTTTTTTAGTTTTTTTAGTTTTTTAGCTTTTTTATTTTTTTTATTAGTTTTTAGTTTTTTTGTAGTTTTTGCCTTTTCTTAGTTTTTTTAGTTTTTTAGCTTTTTTATTATTTTTTTTTTTGTAGTTTTTGCCTTTTTTTAGTTTTTTTAGTTTTTTAGCTTTTTTATTTTTTTTTATTAGTTTTTAGTTTTTTTTGTAGTTAGTTTTTTTAGTTTTTTTTATCTTTTTTTAGTTTTTTTAGTTTTTTTAGTTTTTTAGCTTTTTTATTTTTTTTATTAGTTTTTAGTTTTTTTTGTAGTTTTTGCCTTTTTTTAGTTTTTTTAGTTTTTTAGCTTTTTTATTAGTTTTTAGTTTTTTTTTGTAGTTTTTGCCTTTTTCTAGTTTTTTTTAGTTTTTTAGCTTTTTTATTTTTTTATTAGTTTTTAGTTTTTTTTTGTAGTTTTTGCCTTTTTTTAGTTTTTTCAGTTTTGACGTCACCTGATCCACAGATCCACAGATCCACAGATCCACAGACAACTTATTTTTATATATATAGATATCTATATATATAAAAATAAGTTGTCTGTGGATCTGTGGATCTGTGGATCAGGTGACGATCCACAAAAAAGGTAAAAAACTAAAAACTAAAAAAAAAACTGAAAAAAACTGAAAAAAGGCAAAAACTACAAAAAAAACTAAAAACTAATAAAAAAAATGAAAAAGCTAAAAAACTAAAAAAACTAAAAAAACTAAAAAACTAAAAAAACTAAAAACTAAAAAAAAAACTTAAAAAAGGAAAAAACTGAAAAATAGAAGAGAAAAAGAAAACTAATAAAATTAAGAATAAAATAAAAAAAAATAAAAATATATAAAAATAAGCTGTCTGTCTGTCTGTGGATCTGTGGATCTGTGGATCAGGTGACGATCCACAAAAAAGGTAAAAAACTAAAAACTAAAAAAAAAACTGAAAAAACTAGAAAAAGGCAAAAACTACAAAAAAAACTAAAAACTAATAAAAAAAATAAAAAAGCTAAAAAACTAAAAAAACTAAAAAACTAAAAAACTAAAAAAACAAAAAACTAAAAAAAAAACTTAAAAAAAGGAAAAAACTGAAAAATAGAAGAGAAAAAGAAAACTAATAAAATTAAGAATAAAATAAAAAAAAAATAAAAAAGATAAAAACTAAAAAAAAAAGTAAAAACAAAAAACGAAAAAAACTAAAAAAGCTAAAAAAAGGTAAAAACATATAAAAAACTAAAAAGAAAAAAAGGAAAAAAAAAACTAAAAAAACTAAAAACTAAAAAAAAACTTAAAAAAAAGAAAAAAACTGAAAAATAGAAGAGAAAAAGAAAACTAATAAAATTAAGAATAAAAATAAAAAAAAAAATAAAAAAGATAAAAACTAAAAAAAAAGTAAAAAGAAAAAACGAAAAAAAACTAAAAAAGCTAAAAAAAAGGTAAAAACCAATAAAAAACTAAAAAGAAAAAAAGGAAAAAAACTAAAAAAAAATTTCATCTAAAAAACTAAAAAAAACTAAAAAAGGTAAAAACTAAAATAACTAAAAAAGAAAAAAAACTAAAAAAAGGAAAAAAACTGAAAAATAAAGGAGAAACAATCTAAATAAATGACGACACTCAAAGAGAAAGCGACCGGGACAAAAGGAATGTTCGATTAGCAATCAACAAAGCACGACATAAGGAATGTTCGATTAGCAATCAACAAAGCACCGGGACACAGGGAGTATAAATGACGAAGACCGGGACACAGGGACATAACTACAAAGGGGACGCCGGGGTGCACAGGGGGATATATAAATGACGATGGCGACTCAGGGAATGGTCGATTCACAGGTGGGACATAGGGACACAACTACAATGGCGCGTAACTAATATGGCGCGTAACGACTTACGCGCGCGGGGGGGCTTGGGGGGGGGGCGCGAAGTGCCCCCACCAACTAGGTGTTGGGGTGGCGCGAAGCGCCACCCCAACAGCTAGTATATATATATATGTTTTTAACTACGTAGAACTTGCGAATATACAACATTCTTTGCTGTCCCATCGTCTGTGCATATAAATAGATTGTCAGGTTTACCGACTCTTGAACATGCAACGCATAATGGTCCATGGGAAAACAATCCGTATTCAGATCTATACCTCATGATTCTATTGATTGTCCTTGAGCTTTGTTGATGGTGATTGCTAATCGACCATTTCCTTTGTTTCCGTCGTCATTTATATATCCCCCTGTGCCCCCCGGCGTCCCCGTTGTAGTTGTGTCCCTGTGTCCGGGTCGTCATTTATATTCCCTGTGTCCCCGTCGTCATTTGTGTCCCGGTGTCCCAGTCTGTGATTTCTATTTGAGTGTCCCGGGCGTCATTTATATTCGTCAGGATATTGTAGGGCATCGTAGCATCGATGAGTTTAAGCAATTCTTGTCAACTGATTGTTTCGCCTATAAAGAATATTATCTCGAGGTAAGAACTGATCAACGACCACAACGATTGCCCCTTTGTTGATAGTTGCGTATCAGGAGGCATCAATTCGATTGCTGTTTTTAAGCAGAAGCACTAAATTATTATTTTTGTGGAAAAGATGATATATATAAATATATATATGTATATATTTTCTTTTTAGTTTTTTTTTGTAGTTTTTACCTTTTTTAGTTTTTTTCTTCTTTTGTATTAATGCTAAAGCCAAGGTTCAAACCTGGAGCCTCTCGGACCTAGAACCTGAAACATAACGCTTTACCAACTCAGCTACTTCGGCGTGAATACATTCGTTTTGAGCAGCTTCCTCGGGTGTTGCCATTGTTGTCCTGGTCGTCATTTATATTGCCTGTGTCCCGGTCGTCATTTGTGTCCCGGTCGTCATTTGTGTCCCGGTATCCCAGTCTGTAATTTCTCCTTGAGTGTCCCGGTCGTTATTTATATTCCCTCTGTCCCGGTCGTCATTTGTGTCCCGGTCTGTAATTTCTCTTTGAGTGTTTTTTCTTTTTAGTATTTTTTAGTTTTTTACATTTTTTCTTTTTTCAGTTTTCTTTTTCTTCTTTATTTTTCAGCTTCACTATGAAATACATATCGCCGAACCTTTGTTTTTTTAACTAAAATATGGTAGGCATTGATGACCTTATCCAAGTCAAGATCCCAAACCCAATCATCATCGCTATCATTTTCAGTTTTGATATGTTTTGACTCTCGCTGTCCAGGTGGATCTTCATCTAACTGCGCGGTTTTGCGTTCTTTAGCCTCAAGCCTGTTTCCTTGCTGTTCTTTTGATTCCTCGGCACGCTTTCTTTTCTGACTTTCTCTATCAGCAGCAAGTTTTTTGGCATAGACTCTTTGAGCATCTTCATCGGCTTTTGCCATTGTAAGTTCATCAGTCATTTTAAACTTAAACATTAATAGATTTTTACGTGAACTTATATGTCTTAAATATCTTTAATGACGTCACCGTCATAGCAAAAATGACGACAACTAACTTCATGACGCCAGTCGACACAGAAACATGACGTCACCTGATCCACAGACAGACAACTTATTTTTATATATATAGATAGATATAATTCTAAAATTGTCATGTAATTTTCTATTTTGAAATAAAAACTAAAAATTATTGCTCAGACAACATAAATATTTTTGATATTTACATAATAGCTTTAGTGGTTCTGGACTGAAAACTAAATATGCTAATCAAATTGGGAATTGCAATCTTTTAGGTTGAAAAGGCAGATCCATTGGAATCATGAGAATGCGTGGAATAAGAAAAGCCTCACCCTCAAAAGGCCCTGTCAAGATTGTTGCCTCTATTACGTTATAACAGACATAACACGTCATTTGTTTCCCGGTGTCCCGGTCTGTAGTTTCGTTAGTCGACAAACATGACGTCAGACGACAAACAACTTCATGACGACATACAGCTCAATCCTTATAATGACGTCAGTCGACAAACATGACGTCAGTCGACACACAAACATGACGTCAGTCGACAGACAGACAAACAGCTTATTTTTATATATATATATATATATATATATATATATATATATATATATATATATATATATATATATATATATATATATATATATATATATATATATATATATATATATATATATATATATATATATATATATATATATATATATATATATATATATATATATATATATATATATATATATATATATATATATATATATATATATATATTCACAGGTGGGACACAGGGACACAACTACAATGGCGCGTAACTAATATGGCATAAAAAAAGCTAAAAAAGAAAAAAAACCTAAAAAGAAAAAAAACTTAAAAAAAAGGAAAAAAAAATAAAACAGGTAAAAAACTAAAAAGAACAAAAGCTAAAAAACTAAAAAAGCTGCAAAACTAAAAAAATTAAAAAATAAAACAGAAAAACTGAAAAAGAAACTATATCTATATATAAAAAAATAAGTTGTATGTATGCATGTTTGTTTGTTTGTGGGTTTGCATATGACGTCATTATAAGATGACACTACAGACCGGGACACCGGAACACAAATGATGACCGGGACACCGGGACACAGGGAATATAAATGACGACCGGGACACTCAAAGAGAAATTACAGACCGGGACAACGAGACACAAATGACGACCAGGACACCGGGACACAGGGAATATAAATGACGACCGGGACAAAGGGAATATAAATGACGACCGGGACACAGGGACAAAACTACAACAGGGACACCGGGGGGCAAAGGGGGATATATAAATGACGACGGGGACACAGGAATGTTCGATTAGCAATCACCATCAACAAAGCTCAAGGGAAATCATTAGAATAATGTGGTATAGATCTGAATACGGATTGTTTTTTCCATGGACAATTATATGTTGCATGTTCAAGAGTCGGTAAACCTGACAATCTATTTATATTCACAGACAATGGGACAGCGAAGAATGTTGCATTTTCGCAAGTTTTACGTAGTTAAAAACATATATAGATATATCTATATACACAGGTGAGACACAGGGACACAGCTACAATGGCGCATAACTAATAGGGCGCGTAATGACTTACGCGAACGAGGGGGGCTTGTCTCTAATAAGAGAGGTGGGAGTAGTTAACGTCTCCCTACCTCGCATGTCAGAAAACCGTTGAAACTTCTTTCCCTTGATGTTTTTTTTCCTCTCGGTAATGCGCCTGAAAGTTTTAGATATGATACAAGCCACGAACTTTACTTTAAAAATGGCTTCTACCTCATCCTATTTGATGGAGGAGGGTGGAAAATTAATTCATAAGCTTTGCTTAGGATTCAATAACAACGCTCAAGACTTGAAAGCACACGACTATAATGAAAGTTGATTAAGAGTTAAAATGAACGTCATAAAAGTGGTCGATAAATCTAAGCAAAAACAATGGAATAGATAGATCTACCATGAATGCATACTGCTCCCACCCAATTTTATAACAGTTTTTATACCATTTTTTATAACAATTTTAAACAGACAATTTGATTTAAAAAAAAATATATGTTTTGTAATAATAAAATGGAATTTCCCAAAAAAATAAACACTTTTGACAAGCATAGTTTCTATCAATATTTTGTAAGTGACTAGAGATTCAAACTATTGTTTTTAATTATTCATACATGTGTTTAAAACAGTAAAAAATTTCGTTTAAGTTAATCCGTAAGTATGAAAGAAAATATTATTTTCAAAAGAATAAAATTTTTAGTATTTGTTTTCTTTATACAAAGAAGTAAAAAAAAAGTAAAAATTACGAATGGCTGCAAACTCGAAACCAAAAACAGAATGCGACACAAATTTTTTAATGGTTCTTTATATCCAAGGTAGCAAAAAACCTTATTAAAAAAAATATATATATATACTTTTTAAGAAGCATAGTTTTTATTAATATTTTGGAAGTGACTTGACATTCAAACTATTGTTTTTAATTATTCATACAGATACGAAAAACAATCATAACTTTCGTTTAAGTTAATTCGTAAATATGAAAAATAAGCATTATTTTAAAAAGAGAAAAAAATTGGTATTTGTTTTCCTTTATACAAAGAAGACAAGAACATCAAAATTACGAATTGCTGCAAATTCAAAACCAAAAACAGAAAGCGACCAAAATTTTTTAATGGTTCTTTAAATCCAAGATAGAAAAAAACTTACAGGTTTTTTTTTTTAGAATCTGTAATACTCGATATCATTACCTTATGGATTTTATATGGAATGACCCAAACAAAATGATTTCTAACACTTCTAAAGAGTTCTAAATTCAAAATGAAAGAGAAAGCGGAACCAGGTACAAAACCAGTGTTTCCACTTACCCCTTGACAAATTCTTGCCCAAACGCTAATTGATAAGTTCACAGTTTGAACTTATCATAGAAAAATAACTTCTCGGGCCATGATTTTGGCAATAGACCCATTCCTGAAATTTTCTTCTAGTTTGGAAAAGTTCTGGGGTTATCCAGATAAGTTAGAATCTGTGAACAAAGCGAAAAACGATTTCGAGTGCAATTGCAAACTTATCCTTAGACTTTGGGTTAAGTTGAGCCAAACCGAGCTTGATTTAAATGCGGGTTGAATTACCTGAGCGTCGAGTTAAGCCGGGGTTCAGTTGAACGAGGGTTCAATAGAAAGTGGGCACAGTTAAATGGGGTTGAGTTGCACCAGACTCAGTTGAATGGGGTTGAATTGCAAGGGCGTTCAATTAAACGGGGTTCGGTTAAACAAGGGTTCAGTTGCATGATGTTCAGTTACACGAGGGCTCAGTTACATGGGTTCATTTGCGTAGGGTTTTGCTTACATGCAAACCCTTAAATACAAACGTATAAATAAGTATCCACCATATTACAAAAAAAAAATCGTTTTATGTTGTATTTGTTACAACTGTTGATTTCTTTAAATTAATGCATGCCAAGGTAATTTACTAAAAAAAAATTCCGCTCTTCTCTCTCTCTCTCTCTAAAGAAAAAAAACAGTTCTTATATTTTTTTTTTGTATTTATTGAGGTTCTCTTTATCCTTGAATTTCAATCGAGTTTTCTACATGATCTAAAGTTTTGAGCAGAACAGCGTACAATATTTGATCTTTTCGTGCTAAGAATGGTTATGATCAATTTGTTCTTCCTAAATCTATTGTTTTCGTTAAGGTCTCCTTATTCCAGTCTAGTTCTACTGGAAATGTCACGCTGTTCGGGAAAAAAAAGATTTGTACACGATCTAAAATTTTGGAGCAGAACGGCATACAATATTTGACTTTTTCATGCTAAAAGTCAATATAACCAACTTTTTCTTCCTAAATTTATTGTTTTCGTTAAGATCTCCTTATTCCAGTTTAGTTATACTGAAAGTGTCATGATAATCGGATAAAAAAAGGTTTGTCTCGCTTTGGGGTTTCGCCAATCGATATAGGCCATTTATTTCAAAATATTGTTTTTTCCTCTTAGGTTTGTTTGGCCCAGTAAGTTGATTGCCAGTTGGAGACAAAAAAAAGATTTGGGCATAGTTTGGAAATCACGAATGAATATAACGATGTCTTGCCATAGCCTTTGTCTTCATTGAGGTTTTCTTGTCTCTGTCGACATATAAATAGTAGATCCACTTTCGGACGTCACGAACCATACGCCCAAAATTAGTTGCAAATTTTATTTCTGTATAGAAGCCCTCCGTGCCACGTGACTTATGAATGTTAGTAATTTAGATAAAACACAGTTTTCCCGAGAAAAAGTAAATAGCGAAGTTGAAACTTGACGAACAAAAAATATTACTTCCCAGCCTATCTAATATATATCAATAAAACTAGTGCAAACAAATAAACTGGAGACACTTCCCTATGTTTGTAGGATTACAGAAAACTAGCACTTTACTGAAAACACAAAAGTCAAGCATAAAAAACAAGAACATCGATTTAGGAATCAAAAGAGAATACGTAGCTTCACAACAACAAACTAATCTATAATGCTTTACATAGTCTTAGAGGAGCTGTGATATCAGTAACTTTCAGTATACAATTAAAATTATGTTAATAACTTAGGCATTATAATAATATGTTTAAATTCTTTAAACAACATACAAAATAATGGATTGATTTATAATGTAACATCTTGATTTCACCTAGTATTACTCGAAATGAAACACATATCAACTGTAATATGAACTCTGGAAATCCAGTTATTTCTCTCTAAAAAAAAGGAGAATTTCAAGTTGTGATGCATATTACAAAGCAAGTCTGTAGTCTTAATACTAATATGATTCCCTAACTTCGAACTTGTCTACAAAAAAAATCATGAAATGTCCTTTCCAAATTCAAAACGACAATAAGTCAATGAACTTAGTTCATTGTGCTGAAGTGGTGTCAAATTAAACGATAAGAAAAAAACAAAACGAAAAATAAAGCAACAATTTAAAACTGATTTACTTTTGTATTGTTGAAGGTGTCTGTAAATGGTTCACTTTTACCGTACCCAAATTCCTATATTGTTTCATGTTTTCAGAAAAGTGTTAGTTTTCTGTAATCCTACAAACATAGGAAATATCACCAGTTGACTTATTTGGACTAGTTTTATTGATATACGTTAGATATGTTGGGAAGTCATAATGTTTGTTCCTTTTGAGTTTCAAATTCACTATTTACTTTCCTGAGAATTTTTTTTAAAATTAATCTTTGCTCGTTTTTGATTAAAATTTAATTTAAAAAAGAACACTACCATGGTCTTTTTATTTATACGGAATAATTTCTATTCGTTTTAAGTTTTAAAGTTGATCCTTAGTTTAAGCTGAAAACTTATGTATCTATCTATCTATATATATAAAAATAAGTTGTCTGTCTGTCTATCTATTGAGTGACGTCATGTCATCATGTCGTCATGATGTTAGTTGTCGTCATGTTTGTTATGACGATGACGTCATTAAAAGTATTTAAGTATTTATGCCCGGGGGGCTTGGGGGGGCGAAGCGCTCCCACCAACTAGGTGTTGGGCCGGCGCGAAGCGCCAACCCAACAGCTAGTATATATACATATATATATATAAAAACTAGCTGTTGGGGTGGCGCTTCGTGACACCCCACACCTAGTTGGTGGGGGCCCCCCCAAGCCCCCCCGCGCGCGTAAGTCGTTACGTGCCACATTAGGTACGCGCCATTGTAGTTATGTCCCTGTGTACCACCTATGAATATAAATAGATTTATATATGTGTTTTGAACTACGTAAAACTTGCGAATATACAACATTCTTAGCTTTTTTCTGCCATAGCCTCTTTTTTTATTGCCAACATTATATTATTTCTAACCCGTAAATTTATATGCTAGTTCCTCATTAAGGAGTTTTTTTATATTGCAAGGCGAAGAGGTGACTTGGGCCCAAGCTGTTTCCATGTGCTTTATTTCAGAAGCGAGCTAGAGCTAAGGGATGATTTAGCCATTTAAGTAGCATACTAGATTTTAATTTGATTCAAGAGAGGCAACACAAATGATTTGGAAATCTGTGTATTTATTATCCTAAACCCAAGTGAAGTTCTGGTGACACTGGGTACACAGCTTATTCTACTCTCACTTCAAGGATAGACGACTACATACCCAACTAAAATGAAATTTCTAACCGGTTTGAGACATATTCCACCCACTTCCCGACGGTGTTCCCCTCTCAGTAGGGAAAGAGATCCTTGAAACTAGCTAATGCCAACTCTACTATTTTTGTTTCTATATTGTCATAATCCTTTAGAGATCCGACAAGCCTTAATGTATTTTAGTCCAGCTACCCCGCCACTACCCAGTTGCTAGCGTTCGGCTGAATGGAGAAAAACTGTTTGCGAACATTTGAGAAATATGTAGTTTCTGGTTTCTGTAATTCTCTTAAACCTGTCGTTTCTAGCCGGCACGAAGATTCTGCAGAAACATTTCCATGAAATAGTAAAAGGAATTCCGCTGTCATTTATTATTCCCGAATTTGAAATATATCCGAGCTGTGGCTGCAGATCGAATTGGTTCGTCCCAAATTATCAAGTTGGATTTTGGTTACGTTTGCAAAGAGAGACACGAGAAAAAATGGTATGAAAATTGGTTTTGATATTGCCAACGATTACGAATCTATAAGGATACCACAGTGCGCTTACAAATGTTCTTTTAGGTGTAGGCCTTCTTACCACGTTCTCAGTAGCCCGTAATGGCCCTTTTTTAAAGGATTTACCCAGTACCAACACCATAAAATGTGCTAATTGCGGCGGTTCTCATACCGTAAATAAATTTAGTCACTGAAAAAGTTTGCTCATACTTGTAGTATTTGAAACAAATTGTTGGATCTGCATCATATCTCGGTTATAAATTTGACTTAGTTAGGGATTCTGATACTGATTTACTCAATTTTGACCTTCGATCTGATACAATTTTTTAGTATTTCCCTGAATTAAAGCTAGTGGACAAAATTCCCCCGTTCACTTACATTAATAATTCTCATTAATAAATGAAGTTCGTCCGGAATGAGGCAGACTCTGTCTGCAGACCACGTGCCTCTGGATATGGGGTTTCTCCCCTAACTAAACACTCCGATCAGGACGGCCGCAACCTCATGTGTTGGGTGGAGCCCACCCCAGGAATCTCAGTACCTAGGTTTAACCTAGCTCTAATCAGATTCCAGGCCTAGGGTCGGTTGGGCTAGCGACCTTCAACCCGAAAATTAAGTGCTACGAAAAGTGACAATATAGCCTCAGACCCGGATTCCCTTTTAAGATCTCGACCATCGCGCGTCAATGGACTTGCTAACGACGTCAGAAAGAGTGACAGACTAAGAAACGTTGGTCCGACAGCCTGTCCGAGTTTTTGACGATGGCAAACATTAGACAGGGCGAAGAGCAAATACTCGCCATGGACCGAAGTGGATGGAAGAGGCTGACGTCACTCTCTACGCCGAGCAGTGCCTGGCAGGAGACTTAAGTCTAAGTCAAATCAAGAGCTAAACAATTCACGAAACAAAAAGGGATATAGATCACCTACCTTTTTATTTTTTCTAGAATTTTTCTCTTAACAGATAGTCCAACTTTGTGTGGTAAATGTATTTAATTTGGTATCGTAAATCTAATAATTATTTCACCCTCCCCCAAGAATGCACTCTCCAACCTCCCCTCTTAGCACCCATCTACACTCGCGTTTCCTGATAAATTTTCAGTTTTATTGTCTAGCAATCTTAAATGTCTTTGACGGAATTTTGATTAGGATCAGGATTTTAAATTTCTAGCAATAAAATACACTACCTCTGATATACCCATCGTGCGCATGAATAGTATTCAGGTGTTTTCTAGCTGCAACACCCCATGTTCTTAATTCGCCATCATATGAACCGCTAAAAAGCCATGATATTCTTTCAGGATGTTTGGCCAGTGTGTAGACAGCTAAAAGACAACTATGTTTAAATCAAAGCTACACTTTGCTGTAAAAAAAGGAGCTGAATTTAAGAAGCTTTTATTTTACAGAAGAGGAAAAAAAGATCATAAAAAATGTAAAATACCACCAATAAACACAAAACCACGATTAACAACAATTGAACTTCATGCATGCCTAGGGACGGTACGCCGCACGCCAGAATAGCTTTTGGGACTAAATAATATAAATCAACCTTTCAATGATTTTCTAAATTCTGCCCAATAACTTTTTTGTCCTGTTTGGGTCAACGTATTTTACGGGCAAAATATTGGAATACGGGCTTTCCAGTGGCGTAACCTTTTAGCTACTTAAAAAGACACTATATCTTTAAATGTTCATTTGAATTAATACTAATTCAATAGTTCATAATTTCTGATTCCATATGACCACCCATGAGGGCAGAATATATCATATGCGTGACCCTCTTTCTCTGAAAAAAAGAATTTCATTTGCTAATAACTTTTGATGAGCAGCCTTAAATTAATAAATTTTACTTATTTCAAATCAGTATAGATAGATTTTGTTGCAGTATATACTATTGTCAAACTTAGTGTTTTTAAAGTTTTGGCTTCTGTTGACAAAGGCTGCTCTTTAAATAAGATTAAATAAATAAAACAAGCTTTTTCAACTGCAAGTAAGGAGCAACATTAAAACTTAAAACGAACATAAATTGCTCCGTATATGAGAGGGTTGTTCCCTTTGCAACGCCTCGCTGTTTACGCTAAAGTTTGACTCTGTCACTACTCTACTTTTTAAAACAATAGAAAAAAACTGTAGGTCTATCCTTATGGGAAATCTGGTAAGTAAATTGTTTTGTAAGGCTCTAGAAATTAGGCTGAGATTGGGTAGATAATGAGGAAATACATGATGCAAGCGGGAGTCAGATCGACATTCAGCACTATTGACTATATTTTTACTTTGGATATACTGAGAAAAATACATGCTAGAGGGAAAAATGGTTAGCTATTCGTAGCCTTTTTAGACCTGAAAAGTGCGTTTTGACTCGGTAAATGGGAGGTTGTTAATTGAAAGTCTGTTAGAAATAGGGTTGCCGTCTTGTTTTGTAGCAATAATAGCAGATATGTATCCGAGGGTGAAATTTGTTGTGAAGGTTATAGACAAAATTTTCTAGGCTGTTTACGTCTCATGTGGGTGTGAAACAAGGACATACTTTGATCTCCCAAGCTTTTCTCCTTGTTTGTTAATGATTTAGATTGTTTTATGAAAATTAATGGAGCTCCTTATGTATCATTGGATTGGTTTAGGCTATCATATATGTTATTTGCGGATGACATAGCTCTAGTGGTGGATAGTAGGAATAATCTCAAGAAACAATTAGATATAATAAAAATTATCTAAAAAAAAGGATTTAGAGTTGAACGCTAAGTCAGTAGTATTAATATTTAGGAGCAAAGGGGCTGTTTATTCTAAGGTTCATTTTAATTTTGGAGGAATGATGTTAGAGGTGAAAAAAGAATTTGTTTATTTGGGCGCTAAGTTTAGTGCAGTAAGGGGGATGTCTAGGCTCGTAGAAGATTTAATTTAAGAGGTAATAGGCTAATCAATCTGCCTTTGAGAATTAATTTAGGTAAGCTTGCTGACATGATGATCCAGAAAAGAGTTTTCCCGACAAAAGTGGCTTCTAGTTTAGATTGAGGTTATGAGGTTTGGGATTTTGCTAAAGCAGCTAGGCTAGAAGTATTTCAGCTAAGATATTTTAAGAGAACCTTAGGCTTGACGGATTCATTTAGTTCAGTGGTACTTAAATGAGATTTGGGACTTTTTGTCTTAAGGAGTGTTCGATTGGTTAGAATGGTGAAATTCTGGGAAAAAATAACTAAACCTTCTAAAGTTCGGCTTCTTAAGGCAGCTTATTTGGAGAGCTTGAAGGACGGTAGACGTGATTCGTGGCCAAATCAGGTCAAGAAATTATTGTACCTTTATGCCCAGTCGGAGATGTGGAATGAAGGGGAAAGGCCCAATGGATGAAAGTGTGTCAGTATGGAAGAAAGTCCAGCGAACCCTAAATGACCAAGACATCCAAGATTGGCAAGGTCATAAGGATCAATGTATGTCTATGAGGTTTTACTCCCAAGCTAAAGACTGTTGAGAGGGGGAAGTTTATTTTAAATTTGGGTTGAATACAGATGATTTGAAGAACTATTGTTGGTAAGAGGGCATAGTCTGAAAGGAAATTTTTGGGAAAGTTTAGGCTGGCGGCTGGCCCCTGCTTTTGCCCTATGTGTGGATGTATGAATGAAAACTTATTTCATGTTGTGTCCAAGTGTAAAGAGCAATCTGAGTTGCGGAATGTTTTGGAAGAGTGTTTGGGAGTGAATCCCGGTTAATTGAGCGGATGCCTGAGGGAAACGCATGTGCTATTAGACAGTTGTGTAAGTTTCTTCGTTTAGGGATTAAACACAGGGGATCATGTATGAGGGGATAGCTTGTTACGGTTCTTATGATTGTTGTTTGCTGCTTATTATGTTGAACCTTGGCGTGTTTTTTTTTCTAAAGTTGTATTTTGTTCCTGAGCTTTGTTTGTAGGCTGTATTGTGTTGCCTAGGTCGCAGGCTTTTTACAATAATTTTTATCTATAACAATGCCTCCGGGGCAGGAACGAGCCCCCAGGGCCAGGGAGCCAGAGGTTTAAGTTATGACCAAGGGGCATACAAGGTTCTTATGGAATGGGCGGCCGTATTATTTTCAGATGGGTCTCATTTGATTTCAAATTAGAAGTTATAGTGACCTTTTTAAGAATGAAAGTGATTTGAGAGAAACCGACCCCCCCCCCCCACCATCATTTTCCGTAACAAACGTCCAAATAAAGCTTTGAGACATCAATTTTGTCAGCATTGTTGAAAAACTCAGTATTCATATAATTAAGGATGTCGACCCCTCCCCCCCTCTCCCAGAGGCCTAAGGGGTAGGGCTGCAAGTTATGCAATTTGTTCATTATTTAAATATAGTACGTGTTATTGATAAAAGACATGGATGTTTGACCTCTACTTTCCCAAACTACGAAAAGCATCAAGATAAGTCTTTCAGGGAATGTTGAGTGAGTGTTAAACTAAATCATAACATGTTATAGGTATATGGGTTGTCAAAAGGATGTAACTCATGAATGACTGAGTGTTAAATTGGAATTTTCAGAAAATGATAACGTAGATGATTAATTGACCAAAAAGGCAATATTTGTACGCTACTATAACTACTACAGTTTCTACTGCTACCACAGGTACTATTACTACTACCACTACTATCACTAAAACTAATACTTATATAGCAAGTACTATTAAGGCTGAAGATATTGAAAAAAGAATCTGAGGGAATGTTGAAGGAAATTTTAAACTAAATCAAAACATACTATGTATATACAGATTGCTATTATGGTTGTATCAGCAATATTTCTGGAATGGCTTACCATACCATGAGAAAACTTCAGGGGCATCATGAGTGGAATGTTCAGTTGACCATAGGCCGACATTTACCACTTACTACTGTTATTAATACCGCTTCTACTACTGTTACTATTAATAATTATATAATATTACTGCTACAACTGTCCCACTACTACTATGACAATCAAGGTTGTCATCCGTATATCAGGAATATTTGGAAATATCCTCTGAAATTTCCACCTTCATACCCTTAGGCGTAGTTATAATAGCAAGCACAGCAGTAATACAGCCACTCAACTTAATACAATTGGCCATTGCTATTATATTGTCGATTTTGTCTTTTTAACCAGTATATCGTATGCTTCTTGAAATTTTCATCTTAAAGCCCTTAACCTTAAAAGTAGCTGCGATAGAAGTAGTAATTGGAGCAATAGTAATAGCAGTATTAAAACTAGTAAAAGTTGCAGTAGCAGTAGTATTAGTAGCAGTGTGCACATATTGCCTTTTGTTCAATTGATCATCCCTTGAAGCATTCTCTGAGAGTTACAGCAGAATATGCCAACCAATTGTTAAGATACACTATTTTGACAATTAAAATGCACATAGTTCTTTTGTTAGTTAGTTTGTTAGTTGGAATTTGCCATCAATATTCTCTCAAATTTTACCTTCATTAACTTAGCCTTAATAGTACTATTATCACAGTAGTTTCGGTGGTAATAAAAGTAGTAGCAGCGTTAGTGTTGTATTAGCAATAGTAGTACCAGTACTGGCATCAGTATTATTAGTGTTAGTAGCATGTGCTTATTGCCTTTTTTTTAGTAGTAGTATTAATTTGTTATCCAAATGAAATAACAGAGATAAAATCAATCGGTAGCAGACCAAAAGCGTCACTTGCGAGGGTGTACTACTAACAAAAAAGAACATAAATAGAAGAGAAAAAAAAACAACAAAGAACAAAAAAACAAGTTAATCTATAATAAGCAGAAGGCTGAAACCGTGTACCGAGACAAAATAAAAAACTATGTGTATGTATGCCGTGAGCGAGAAATAAAAAAAACTATGAAATATTTCATACACAATAAATCAACATAATATCATGATCCCGAAGCAAAAAACAAAAACAAAAAACAATAAACAATTATTGCCAATATTAATTCCATCAATCTCAATCTATTTCAAAGGTATACCTACCAGGCAAACCTACACGCAGTTCGGTTTTAAATTGATTAATGGGCAATTCTGTGGTACTTGGGGCAAGCTTATTCCACAGCTTAGTCCCTCTATAAATAACTGAAAAAGCAGTCTTACTTGAAATTAGGCGTGGAACCTCAATATCTCCACTTGTTCGAGTTCTGTGACCATGAACATTAGATATTTCCCGAAAAATCCTGTAAAACATTCTGGAACGCAACCATAATAGTACTTATACATAAAAACCAGTGTATAAAAAATGCAGACATTATATTAATCACACTGTACACTGACCCGACCGAATCGGTTCCCTATTCCACAAAATGATGTAATGGCATTATTCTGCAGTACGCAGATTGGGCGAAGTATTGAGGGGAATGTCCCAAGCCATACAGACGAACAATACAAAATATACGGATGTATATTGGTCAGTTGAACATCACTTTCATGATGCCCCGGGAGTTTCACCTTGACACGTTGAGCCGTTCCAAAAAATTGTTGAAACAATATGTGCGCTTTTTCACCCTTCTGAAATTCCCTTTCACCTTAATACTCTAAGGTTTACAAGTTATTGCAATCGAAGTAGTAGTTAGAATAGTTTAGTAGCAGTAGTAGCATAAGGAAAAGTAGCAGTGGTATTAGTGTTAGTAGTGACATGCATATATTAATTTTCTTGTCAAATGATCTTCCCCTTTAAGTATTCTCCGAAAGATTCAACTTAATGCCTAAATCAATTCTTGAGATATTCCCTTTTGACAATCTTCATGGAAATACTGTATTTGAATTTAGCTCAAATTCCCTATCAATATTTTGTCAAATTTTCACCTTCATACGTGTAGCATTAATTGTACTAGTAACGAGCAGGAATTAACATGAGTGGAGCTCAAAACCCCAAGCCTTCCCAAGCCCAGAGCTAATCTGCACTTAAAAAGACTCAAATATTTTCATTTCTATAACTTTAATAAATCAAATATTATTAATATTTCAACTAATAAATATCAGTATATATATATATATATATATATATATATATATATATATATATATATATATATATATATATATATATATATATATATATATATATATATATATATATATATATATATATATATATATATATAAATATATATATATATATATATATATATATATATATATATATATATTTGATATATATATATTTGATATATGGGCATTTTGACAATCTTCATGGAAATACTGTATTTGAATTTAGCTCAAATTCCCTATCAATATTTTGTCAAATTTTCACCTTCATACTTGAACATTTCTTGAACGATATTCTTGAGATATTCCCTTTTGACAATCTTCATGGAAATACTGTATTTGAATTTAGCTCAAATTCCCTATCAATATTTTGTCAAATTTTCACCTTCATACGTGTAGCATTAATTGTACTAGTAACGAGCAGGAATTAACATGAGTGGAGCTCAAAACCCCAAGCCTTCCCAAGCCCAGAGCTAATCTGCACTTAAAAAGACTCAAATATTTTCATTTCTATAACTTTAATAAATCAAATATTATTAATATTTCAACTAATAAATATCAGTATATATATATATATATATATATATATATATATATATATATATATATATATATATATATATATATATATATTTGATATATATATATTTGATATATGGGCATTTTGACAATCTTCATGGAAATACTGTATTTGAATTTAGCTCAAATTCTCTATCAATATTTTGTCAAATTTTCACCTTCATACTTGAACATTTCTTGAACGATATTCTTGAGATATTCCCTTTTGACAATCTTCATGGAAATACTGTATTTGAATTTAGCTCAAATTCCCTATCAATATTTTGTCAAATTTTCACCTTCATACGTGTAGCATTAATTGTACTAGTAACGAGCAGGAATTAACATGAGTGGAGCTCAAAACCCCAAGCCTTCCCAAGCCCAGAGCTAATCTGCACTTAAAAAAACTCAAATATTTTCATTTCTATAACTTTAATAAATCAAATATTATTAATATTTCAACTAATAAATATCAGTATATATATATATATATATATATATATATATATATATATATATATATATATATATATATATATATATATATATTTGATATATATATATATATATATATATATATATATATATATATATATATATATATATATATATATATATATATATATATATATATATGGGCATTTTGACAATCTTCATGGAAATACTGTATTTGAATTTAGCTCAAATTCCCTATCAATATTTTGTCAAATTTTCACCTTCATACTTGAACATTTCTTGAACGATATTCTTGAGATATTCCCTTTTGACAATCTTCATGGAAATACTGTATTTGAATTTAGCTCAAATTCCCTATCAATATTTTGTCAAATTTTCACCTTCATACGTGTAGCATTAATTGTACTAGTAACGAGCAGGAATTAACATGAGTGGAGCTCAAAACCCCAAGCCTTCCCAAGCCCAGAGCTAATCTGCACTTAAAAAAACTCAAATATTTTCATTTCTATAACTTTAATAAATCAAATATTATTAATATTTCAGCTAATAAATATCAGTATATATATATATATATATATATATATATATATATATATATATATATATATATATATATATATATATATATATATATATATATATATATATATATATATATATATATATATATATATATATATATATATCAAATTGACAATGCCCATTTGTATTTTTTTTCAGTAAAGTGCAAATTATGTTCTGGCCTTGAGAAGGCATAGGGAGTTTAGAGCTCTACTTGTATTAATTTCTGCCCGTTTCGAATTTGACTCAGTAATTAATTGTAATTTCTGTTCGTTTTTAGTTTTCATTTATTTATCGATGCTGACTTGTGGTAGTTTTATGCTTGGTAGATTATTTTATTTTGGCTCATTTTTGGTTTAATGGAGTTCTTCACTTTTCTTTGAAAAACTCATTTTGTGGAAAAAGTTTTTTTTAATTAATTATCAAGAAGTAACAACCTGTAAAAATTCCCAAAAGCTCATATGATTGTTAAATGTCTATACTACTACTTAAATAATGACCGAAATAACGCTTTTTTTTCTTAAATGGTGAAAGTATTTGCAAAAGAAGAAAATTAAGGGGGTGGAATGGCACACTAAAAAACACATAAACAAATTAACAGATTTACAAACTTATATAACTTACCGTCTTTGTGCCCATCTAGGAAAAAAAAAGGCTTGGCAAATACTCTTTCAAGCTTGACTGAATTCAGAGCTCTGGTTGACTGAATTCACTTTTAACAAGCATAGTTTTTATCAATATTTTGTAAATGACTAGAGATTCAAACTATTATTTTTAATTATTCATACATGTGTTTAAAACAATAAAAAAAATCGTTTAAGTTAATCCGTAAGTATGAAAGGTAAATATTATTTGCAAAAGAGAAAAATTTTTAGTATTTGTTTTCCTTTATACAAAGAAGTCAAAAACGTCAAAATTACAAATGACTGCAGAGTCAAAACCAAAAACAGAAAGTGACACAAATTTTTTAATGGTTCTTTATATCCAAGGTAGGAAAAAATCTTATTTTTTCAAAAAAATATACACTTTTTAACAAGCATAGCTTTTATTAATATTTTGGAAGTGACTAGAGATTCAAACTATTGTTTTTAATTGTTCATACAGGTGTCGAAAACAATCAAAACTTTCGTTTAAGTTGATTCGTAAATATGAAAAATGAACATTATTTTCAAAAGAGAAAAAAAAGTATTTGTTTTCCTTTAGACAAATAAGTCAAAAACGTCAAAATTACGAATGGCTGCAAAGTCAAAACCAAAAACAGAAAGCGACCAAAATTTTTTAATGGTTTTGTATATCCAATATAGAAAAAAACTTACAGGTATTTTTTTTAGAATGTGTAACACTGGATATCATTACCTTATGGATTTTATGTGGAATCAAACAGTTCGTGGTAACGAACTGTAGTAAGGAGCGACCCGGCTCAAAAGTAACCAAAACTCTAAAAAATGGAATTTTGATACCAATAGCTACATAAAAAGAATCGCATTTTAATGCTGGTTTTAAATATATAAGTTTCATCAAGCTTAGTCTTACCCATCAAAAGTTACGAGCCTAAGAAAATTTGCGTTATTTTAGAAAATAGGGGAAAACACCCGCTAAAAGTCATAGAATCTTAACGAAAATCACACCATCAGATTCAGCGTATCAGAGAACCCTAATGTAGATGTTTCGAGCTCCTATCTACAAAAATGTGGAATTTTGCATTTTTTGCCAGAAGGCAGATCACGGATGCGTGTTTATTTTTTTTTTTGTTTTTTTCTTTTTTGTTTTTTTTCCCCAGGGGTGATCGTATCGACCCATTTGTCCTAGAATGTTGCAAGAGGGCTCATTCTAACGGAAATGAAAAGTTCTAGTGCCCTTTTTAAGTGACGAAAAAATTGGAGGGCACCTAGGCCCCCTCCCACGCTAATTATTTTCCCAAAGTCAACGGATCAAAATTCTGAGATAGCCATTTTATTCAGCGTAGTCGAAAAACTTTATAACTATGCCTTTGGGGACGAATTACTCCCCCACAGTCCCCGTGGGAAGGGCAACAAGTTACAAAATTGACCTGTGCTTACGTATAGTAATGGTTATTGGGAAGTATACAGGCGTTTCAGGAGGATTTTTTTGGTTGGGGGGAAGGGTTGAGAAGAGGGGGATACGCTGGGGGAACTTTCCATCGAGAATTTGTTATGGGAGAAGAAAATTTCCATGAAGGGAGAGCAGGATTTACTAGCATCATTTAAAAAAAAAACAATTAAAAAATAAATGTGAAAAAGCTTTTTCAGCTGGAAGTAAGGAACAGCAATAAAACTTAAAACAAACAGAAATTATTACCCATATGAGGGGCTCACCTCCTTCTAATACCTCGCTCTTTACGCTAAAGTATTTTTAGTAATTTCAACTATTTATTCTACGGCTTTTGTGATTCAGGGGTCATTCTTAATGAATTGGGATAAAATTTAAGCTTTAGTGTAAAGAGCGAGGTACTGACGATGGGGCGAATCCCCTCATATATGTAATAAAAACATGATAATACAAAAGTTATTTACGTAAGCTAATTTATAAGTTACGTAAATCTTTTACCAATAAAAAGATTCGTAAAAAATTAGAAGTTCTAGTTGCCTTTTTAATTAACCAAAAAATCGGAGGGCAACTAGGCTTCGTCCCCCGCTCTTTTTTTCTCAAAATCATTCGATCAAAATTATGAGAAAGCCGTTTAGCAAAAAAAAAAATATACAAATTTCGTTTTGATTATTCCTCTGCGGAGAGCCAAAATCAAAACATGCATTGATTCAAAAACGTTCAGAAATTAAATAAAAAAAAAAACAAGTTTTTTTTAACTGAAAGTAAGGAGCGACATTAAAACTTAAAACGAACAGAAATTACTTCGTATATGAAAGAGGCTGCTTCCTCATCAACGCCCCGCTCTTTACGCTAAAGTTTTTTACTGTTTTAAAAAGAAGAATTGAGAGAAAGAGTCAAACTTTAGCGTAAAGAGCGGGGCGTTGATGAGGAAGCAGCCTCTTTCATATACGAAGCAATTTCTGTGCGTTTTAAGTTTTAATGTCGCTCCTTACTTTCAGTTAAAAAAAACTTGTCTTTTTTTATTTAATAACCCAAACAAAATGATTTCCATCGCTTCTACAGAGTTCTAAATTCAAACTGAAAGAGATCAGGGACCAGGTACAAAACCATTGTTTACACTTACCCCTTGGCAAATTCTTGCCCGAACACTAATTGATCAGTTCATAGTTTGCAAAAATAATTTCTCGGGCCATGATTTTGGCAATAGACTCATTCCTGAAAGTTTCTTCTAGTTTGGAAAAGTTCTGGGGTTATCCAGATACGTTAGAAACAGTGAACAAAGCAAAAAACGATTTTTGAGCTTCTAAATAGTGCTATTGAAAACTTATCCTTAGACCTTGGGTTAAGTAGGGCCAAACGCGGGTTTAAAAAAAACGCGCAATTTAAATGCGGGTTGAATTACCTGAGCGTCGACTTAAGCGGGGGTTCAGTTGAACGAGGGTTCAGTAGAAAGTGGGCACAGTTAAATGGGGTTGAGCTGCACCGGACTCAGTTGAATGGGGTTGAATTGCAAGGGTGTTCAATTAAACGGGGTTCGGTTACACGAGGTTTCAGTTGCATGACATTCAGTTACACGAGGGCTCAGCTACATTGGTTCATTTGTATGGGGTTTTGCTTACACGAGGCCTCAAATTACATACAAACCCTTAAATACATACGTATAAATAAGTATCCACCATATCACAAAAAAAAATCTTTTATGTTGTATTTTGTTACAACTGTTTGTTTCTTTAAATTGATGCATGCCAAGGTTATTTACTAAAAAAGAATTCTGCTATTCTCTCTCTCTCTCTCTAAAGAAAAAAAAACAATTCTTATATTTTTTTTTTTATTAATTGAGGTTCTCTTTATCTTTAAATTTCAATCGAGTTTTCTACACGATCTAAAATTTTTGAGCAGAACAACATACAATATTTGACCTTTTCGTGCTAAGAATGAATATAATCAAATTTTCCTTCCTAAATTTATTATTTTCGCTAAGGTCTCCTTATTCCAATCTACTTATACTGGAAATGTCACGCTGATCGGGAAAAAAAAAATTTCTACACGATCTAAAATTTTGGAGCAGAACGGCATACAATATTTGACTTTTTCGTGCTAAAAGTCAATATAACCAGCTTTTCCTTCCTAAATTTATTGTTTTCGTTAAGGTCTCCTTATTCCAGTTTAGTTATACTGACAGTGTCACGCTGATCGGAGAAAAAAAAGTTTGTCTCGCTTTGGGGTTTCGCCAATCGATACAGGCCATTTATTTCAAAATTTAATTTTTTCCTCTTAGGTTTGTTTGGCCCAGTAAGTTGATTGCCCATTGGAGACAAGAAAAGATTTGGGCATAGTTTGGAAATCACGAATGAATATAACGATGTCTTGCCACAGCCTTTGTCTTCATTGAGGTTTTCTTGTCTCTGTCGACATACAAATAGTAGATCCACTTTCGGCCGTCACGAACCATACGCCCAAAATTAGTTGCAAATTTGTTTTCTGTATAGAAGCCCACCGTGCCACGTGACTTATGAATGTTGTTAATTTAGAAAAAACACTGTTTTCCCAAGGGAAGTAAATGGCGAAGTTGAAACTTAAGACAAACAAAAATATTATTTCCCAGCCTATCTAATATATATCAATAAAACTAGTACAAACAAATAAACTGGTGGTATTTCCCTATGTTTGTAGGATTACAGAAAACTAGCACTTTACTCAAAACACAAAAGTCAAGGATAAAAAACAAGAATATTGATTAGGAATCAAAAGTAAATACGTAGCTTCACAACAACAAACTAATCTATAATGCTTTACATAGTCTTAGAGGAGCTGTGATATCAGTAACTTTCAGTAAACAATTAAAATTATCTTAAAAACTTAGGCATTATAATAATATGTTTTAATTCGTTAAACAACATACAAAATAATGGATTGATTTATAATGTAACATCTTGATTTCACCTAGTATTGCTAGAAATGAAGAACATATCAACCGTAATATGAACTCTGGAAATTTAGTTATTTCTCTCTAAAAAAAAGGAGAATTTCAAGTTGTGATGCATATTACAAAGCAAGTCTGTAGTCTTAATACTAATATGATTCCCTAACTTCGAACTTGTCTACAAAAAAAATCATGAAATGTCCTTTCCAAATTCAAAACGACAATAAGTCAATGAACTTAGTTCATTGTGCTGAAGTGGTGTCAAATTAAACGATAAGAAAAAAACAAAACGAAAAATAAAGCAACAATTTAAAACTGATTTACTTTTGTATTGTTGAAGGTGTCTGTAAATGGTTCACTTTTACCGTACCCAAATTCCTATATTGTTTCATGTTTTCAGAAAAGTGTTAGTTTTCTGTAATCCTACAAACATAGGAAATATCACCAGTTGACTTATTTGGACTAGTTTTATTGATATACGTTAGATATGTTGGGAAGTCATAATGTTTGTTCCTTTTGAGTTTCAAATTCACTATTTACTTTCCTGAGAATTTTTTTTAAAATTAATCTTTGCTCGTTTTTGATTAAAATTTAATTTAAAAAAGAACACTACCATGGTCTTTTTATTTATACGGAATAATTTCTATTCGTTTTAAGTTTTAAAGTTGATCCTTAGTTTAAGCTGAAAACTTATGTATCTATCTATCTATATATATAAAAATAAGTTGTCTGTCTGTCTATCTATTGAGTGACGTCATGTCATCATGTCGTCATGAAGTTAGTTGTCGTCATGTTTGTTATGACGATGACGTCATTAAAAGTATTTAAGTATTTATGCCCGGGGGGCTTGGGGGGCGAAGCGCTCCCACCAACTAGGTGTTGGGCCGGCGCGAAGCGCCAACCCAACAGCTAGTATATATACATATATATATATAAAAACTAGCTGTTGGGGTGGCGCTTCGTGACACCCCACACCTAGTTGGTGGGGGCCCCCCCAAGCCCCCCCGCGCGCGTAAGTCGTTACGTGCCACATTAGGTACGCGCCATTGTAGTTATGTCCCTGTGTACCACCTATGAATATAAATAGATTTATATATGTGTTTTGAACTACGTAAAACTTGCGAATATACAACATTCTTAGCTTTCCCATTGTCTTTGCATGTACAAAGCCTTATGTACTTATAATGACGTCATATGCAAACAGTCTTTTTACAAACAAACAAACATGCATACACACAACTCGTTTTTATATAGATAGATTGATACAATACAAATTAACTGCGTAAAACTTGCGAATATACAACATTCTTCGCTGTCCAATTGTCACTGCATATAAATAGATTGTCAGGTTTACCGACCCTCGAACATGCACATACAATTGTCCATGGGGAAAACAATCAGTATTAAGATCTATACCACATTTTTCTAATGATTGACCTTGAGCTTTGTTGATGGTGATTGCAAATGCTAATCGAATTGGGTATTGCAATCTTTTAAATTGAAAAGGCAGATCCGTTGGAATCTTGGGAATGCGAGGAATGAGAACAGCCTCACCCTCAAAAGGCCCTGTCAAGATTGTGGCCTCTATTACGTTTTTCATTGTTTTTTTTTTTTACGGCAAGTCGCGTGCCATTGCAAAGCTTTGGTAGGTTGATATTTCTTAACAGTATTATTGGTAAGCCTATTTTTAGTTGTAGCACGTGTGGTGGAAACCCTGAAAGATCCGCGGAATTTAAAAATTCAGATGGATAATTAACCGCCTCATTTGGTTCCAAAACTGTGTCGACTGACTTGTAAAGGACTGCCTGGTCTCGAATCTTGGTCAAAAAAAATATTGTTGATTTCGTGGACGTCTATATTTTTGGGTGCAAGAATCGCTCTTTCACTTAGCCATTTATTATTTTTGTAATTGTTTAGAATATTCGGAAATACTTTTTCAATCAATTCATTTTTGGACGTCACAAAATTACAGAATTCAGCAGGTAGTTGTATACGTCCTGAAATTGAGTCTACTGGGAGCTTTCCGTTTCTAATTGCCAGCAATTGATCTGAAAATGTTTGACCAGAGTCATTGTTTTGCAATCGGACACGCATATTTGTAGTTAATTGTAATGTTTTTACGTGTGCCAATAAATTAGAATTTTTCAGGCAACCATTCATTTCTGCTGCAGGGGTTGATCTAGGTATTATAGGTAATGTTTGCCTGAAATCTCCCGCAAGCAATATTAATGTGCTGCTAAAGGGTTTCGAATTCCCTCGCAAATCTTTCAAACATTGATCCAGAGCCTCGAGCGATTTTTTGTGTGCCATTGTGCACTCGTTTCAAATAATAAGTTTGCATTGCTGCAATACTTTACCCATCCCAGATGATTTGGAAATATTGCACGTGGGAGTTTCTGTAGAATGCAAATTCAGAGGCAATTTCAAAGCGGCAGAAGCAGTTCTTCCACCAGGCAGCAACGTTGCGGCTATTCCGGACGACGCAAATGCCAACGCTATATCATTTTTTGATCAAATTGATGCCAGAATCAGTTTTATCACAAACGTTTTACCAATACCTCCTGGCGCATCCAAAAAGAAAATTTCTCCAACGTTATTATTGACACAATGCATTATTGTATCATAAATGTCTTTTTGTTCCGACGTTAACTTGGAAATGTTATTTTGTACATACGACAATAGATCACTCGTACTGTAACTTTGTTCACGATCCAATTCTACACATGTCGAAACAGCAGCAGTACGATTAGGTGAAGGCATTCCCAAATCCTGAAGAGGTTTGTTTGCCATACATACGCAAAAATCTTCTATAATAACTAAAGTGTAGTTATAAATTTCTGATGTAAAATCAAAAGTCATATCTGACGTCTCTAACCGTTTTCGATGGAGTATATCTTCGGACATTTTTGATTTATATTTTTCCCATAACTCTGTAGGAGCTGATGGAGAGCAACTTGTTAGTATAATGCCAAACAATGCACGAATTTGACTTGGAGTTGACGTTTCGCACGCGTCATTGATGCAGTTATCCCAGTGTTGGTCATTCTCCAATAAATTCAGAGCTTGGCATGCACTACGGTAAGTGTCGTGTATAGTACCGTTTACAGTTCTCAAATACTCAAAGGACGTCTGACCGGGTACATTCACCAAAAGCAGGCGTAGAAAGAAGCATTCATGTTGATTGGGGTGAACGGTGTAGAGTCTTCCTATCGTGGTATCTTTGAAGATGGTAGGTTGGCCGTCGACTGACTTACCCTGTTTTCGACGTTCAAATACTTTATTTTTAGTATTCCACGTGTAATACGAAGGCACTTCAGTATACAGCAGTTTTTTTTGCAAAAGAATCATTTTTGCATAGCGAAAAGAAAGCAGTTAACTTCGTATCCGGTGGATTCAGGGCTCTTTGTTGCACGTTGGATTCCGAAAAATAAACACGTTGACCATTCTGTAAATGTACCGCCAAGTGAACAACAGCTGGACTACGTTCATGTATCGGATATGAAAGAATTTGCCAAACAGCTTCATTACTGCTTATGTATCATCCAGCCTGATATTGTATACAACGTTTATGTGTGCATTAAATGTTTTTGATAATAATGGGGAATATGGAACAACTCACTGGTTATCTACTTCGATGGTGGTACCGTTACACTTCTTTATTATTGCTGTTTTACCGCCATCATCAGTAGATCTTCTTCTATATTGTGGGTAACCATCATTGCCAGTAATTGTGTTGGACACTAAAAGTCGAGGATATTGCTTTGTGCACCTTCCTTTGGCCATGCATGGTGAATTTCCGTTCAGTGCACCGCAAGGTCCATGTATCATAGTTTCATAAATCTGGACGACCATAGAGACAAACATACGCAATAGTATCTTGAGCATATTCATGCATATGACGGGGACTGCCAGCATATGACGAAGGTAAAATCGTTAATCTTCCAACGTTTGTGGTATTACCGTCATTTACAACTGCATCTCGCAAATGAATGTATTGTTCAGAGCGGAGCTTGGTCTGATTCAGACGGATAAATAGCGAACGTTCTGATTCAATTTTTGCATACATATCAACGACGTATTTGTGAAACAATTGACGGCATTTTAAAATATAATTGTCTTCATCCTGCCGAATCATTAGTCTATAGGAATAATAATGCATTGCACTGCATTTCTTATTCATTTCTTTGTTAGTGGCTGGATTCATCAATTTAATATTAAAGTGATAGCCGTCAGCTCCATCCCAAAAAATGATAGGATATTGTAGGGCATCGTAGCATCGATGAGTTTCAGCAATTCTTACCAACTGAGCGTTTCGCTTATGAAGAATAATATCTCGAGTTAAAAACTGATCACCGACCATAACGATTGCCACTTCGTCGATAGTTGGAGCATTGTATCTACGCACATGTTGGCCAGGAGGCGTTTTGTCAGCGGAAATAACAATTTTATGCGTATCAGTAGGCATCAAATCGATGGCTGTTTTGAACAGACGCACTAAATTATTATTTTCGTAATAAATATTTATTTTCGATAGTCCTTTACACGTTGGGAGAAATTTCGCAACGTGCATTCAATTCAGAATTTCTATCACTGATGAAGTACAATTGTAAAAATTTATGATTCTCGCCTGAGAATGGTAGAAGGGACCCTGCTCTATGATAAATTTGCCCTTTTACTTTGAAAGTAGGCATAAATTGATCTGGATTTTCGATTTGGGCCCCAAACGACGTCATTTGGAAACATGAGTTATATTTTCTGATCTGTGATAAAAAACGCTTAGATTCTGACGTAGTTCCAGTAAGCAAAGTCTTCGATGGCTCTGGTGGTGCAGCCAATAGAGGAAGTTTAACTTTTCCTGAGGCGCAACACATTCCCATTGTTTCACCATTGAATTTCAAGGCCTTGCAATAGGGAAAAATTTTAGATATAGTCCCGATTTGAACACATCTACTCAAGCTATGATCATCGACTGGGCTGTAACTGAATGCCAGGCGATAATTTTCAGGTTGCTCTTGTGATTCCTCGGCACGCTTTCTGTTCTTACTTTCTCTATCAGCCGTAAGACTGTTTTCTTGCTGTTCTTGTGATTTCTCGGCACGCCTTCTTTTTTCACTTTCTCTTTTAGCATCAAGTCTGGTTTCGCGTTGCTCTTGAGATTCCCCGGCACGCTTTCTTTTCTTGCTTTCTCTATCAGCAGCAAGTTTTTTGGCATAGACTCTTTGAGCAGCTTCCTCGGCTGTTGACATTGTAGGTTCTTAGTCATTTTAGTCTGCAGTCATTTTACAATTAAACATTTTTCCGTGAACAAATGTCTTAAATACCTTTAATGACGTCATCGTCATGACAAACATGACGACAACTAACTTCAGGACGAAATGACGACCTGATGACTTGTCGTCACTTGACACACAGACACACAGACAACTCATTTTTAACATGACGTCACTCGACACACAGACAACTTATTTTTATATATATAGACTAGCTGTTGGGGTGGCGCTTCGCGCCACCCCAGCACCTAGTTGGTGGGGGCGCTTAACCCCCCCCCCCCCAAGCCCCCCCACGCTCGTAAGTCGTTCCGCGCCATATTAGTTACGCGCCATTGTAGTTGTGTCCCTGTGTCCCACCTGTGAATGTTGTTATATATATACTAGCTGTTGGGGTGGCGCTTCGCGCCACCCCAACACCTAGTTTGTGGGGGCGCTTCCCCCCCCCCCAAGCCCCCCCGCGCGCGTAAGTCGTTACGCGCCATATTAGTTACGCGCCATATTAGTTACGCGCCATTGTAGTTGTGTCCCTCTGTCCCACCTGTGAATATAGATAGATTTATATATGTGTTTCAAACTACGTAAAAATTGCGAATATACAACATTCTTGGCTTTCCCATTGTCTGTCCATATACAAAGCCGTATGTACTAATAATGACGTCATATGCAAACGCTCTTTTTACAAACAAACAAACATGCATACACACAACTCGTTTTTATATAGATAGATAGATAGATAGATACAATACAAATTAACTACGTAAAACTTGTGAATATACAACAGTCTTCGCTGTCCCATTGTCTGTGCGTATAAATAGATTGTCAGGTTTACCGACCCTCAAAGATGCAACATACAATTGTACATTGGTAAAGCAATCTGTATTAAGATCTATACCGCATTTTTCTAGTGATTGCCCTTGAGCTTTGTTGATGGTGGTTGCAAATGCTAATCGAATTGGGAATTGCAATCTTTTAAATTGAAAAAGCAGATCCGTTGGAATCATGGGAATGCGAGGAATAAGAACAGCCTCACCCTCATAAGGCCCTGTCAAGATTGTGGCATCTATTAGGTTTTCCATTGTTTTTTTTTTACGGCAAGTCGCGTGCCACACCCTCAAAAGGCCCCGTCAGGATTGTGGCCTCTATTAGGTTTTCCATTGTTTTTTTTACGGCAAGTCGAGTGCCATTGCAAAGCTTTGGTGGGTTTATGTTACGTAACAATATTATTGGTACGCCTATTTTTAGTTGTAGCACGTGTGGTGGAAACCCTGAAAGATCTATGGAATTTAAAAATTCAGATGGATAATTAACCGCTTCATTTGGTTCCAAAACTGTGTCGACTGACTTGTAAAGGACTGCCTGGTCTTGAATCTTGGTCAAAACAATATTGTTGATTTCGTGGACGTCTATATTTTTGGGTGCGAGAATCGCTCTTTCACTTAGCCATTTATTATTTTTATAATTTTTTAGAATATTCGGAAATACTTTTTCAATCAATTCATTTTTGGACGTCACTAAATTACAGAAATCAGCAGGTAGTTGTATACGTCCTGAAATTGAGTCTACTGGGAGCTTTCCGTTTCCCATTGCCAGCAATTGATCTGAAAATGTTTGACCAGAGTCATCGTTTTGCAATCGGACACGCATATTTGTAGTTAATTTTAATGTTTTTACGTGTGCCCATAAATTAGAATTTTTCAGGCAAGCATTCATTTCGTCTGCAGGAGTTGATCTAGGTATTATAGGTAATGTTTGCCTGAAATCTCCCGCAAGCAATATTAAGGTGCTGCCAAAGGGTTTCGACTTCCCTCGCAAATCTTTCAAGCATTGATCCAGAGCCTCGAGCGATTTTTTGTGTGCCATTGTGCACTCATCCCAAATAATAAGTTTGCATTGCTGCAATACTTTACCCATCCCAGATGATTTGGAAATATTGCACGTGGGAGTTTCTGTAGAATGCAAGTTCAGAGGCAATTTCAAAGCGGAATGAGCAGTTCTTCCACCAGGCAGCAATGTTGCGGCTATTCCGGACGACGCAATTGCCAACGCTATATCATTTTTAGATCGAATTGATGCCAGAATCAGTTTTATCACAAACATTTTACCAGTACCTCCTGGCGCATCCAAAAAGAAAATTTCTCCAACGTTGTTATCGACACAATGCATTATCGTATCATAAATGTCTTTTTGTTCCGACGTTAACTTGGAAATGTTATTTTGTACATACGACAATAGATCACTCGTACTGTAACTTTGTTCACGATCCAATTCTACACATGTCGAAACAGCAGCGATACGGTTAGGTGAAGGCATTCCCAAACCCTGAAGAGGTTTGTTTGCCATACTTATGCAAAAATCTTCTATAACAACTAAAGTGTAGTTATAAATTTCTGGTGTAAAATCAAAAGTCATGTCTGACGTCTCTAACTGTTTTCGATGAAGTATATCTTCGGACATTTTTGACTTATATTTTTCCCATAAATCTATAGGAGCTGATGGAGAGCAAGTTCTTAAAATGATGCCAAACAATGCACGAATTTGACTTGGGGTTGACGTTTCGCACGCGTCATTGATGCAGTTATCCCAGTGTTGGTCATTCTCCAATAAATTCAGAGCTTGGCATGCACTACGGTAAGTGTCATGTATAGTACCATTTACAGTCCTCAAATACTCAAAGGATGTCGGACCGGGTACATTCACCAAAAGCAGGCGTAGAAAGAAGCATTCATGTTGATTGGGGTGAACGGTGTAGAGTCTTCCTATCGTGGTATCTTTGAAGATGGTAGGTTGGCCGTCGACTGACTTACCCTGTTTTCGACGTTCAAATACTTTATTTTTAGTATTCCACGTGTAATACGAAGGCACTTCAGTATACAGCAGTTTTTTCGCAAAAGAATCATTTTTGCAAAGCGAAAAAAAAGCTGTTAATGTTGTATCCGGTGGATTCAGGACTCTTTGTTGCACGTTGGTTTCCGTGAAATAAACACGTTGACCATTCTGTAAATGTACCGCTAAGTGAACAACAGCTGGACTACGTTCATGTATCGGAAATGAAAGAATTCGCCAAACAGCTTCATTACTGCTTATGTATCTTCCAGCCTGATATTCTACGATTTCATCGAAATCTTTGATTTCGGACTGCAAGCCAAAAACTGCCATGTCACTGCCTTTGTTGACGTATTTACATATGTATTTGATTGCCTTTACGGAGTTGAAGTATTCAACGTTTATGTGTGCATTAAATGTTTTTGATAATAAAGGGGAATATGGAACAACTTACTGGTTATCTACTTCGATGGTGGTACCGTTACGCTTCTTTATTATTGCTGTTTTACCGCCATCTTCAGTAGATCTTCTTCTATATGGTGGGTAACCATCATTGCCAGTAATTGTTTTGGGTACTAAAAGTCGAGGATATTGCTTTGTGCACCTTCCTTTGGCCATGCATGGTGATTTATCAGTGATTTCAACTTTTGCCGGAAGACACGTGCCGTAATGTCATGCCTATGAACCGCCGATTGTCCTTGAAGTAAAAGCTGCAGTATCTCGTCCCAAGATTGATTACATGTAAATGTAATAAATAAATCTGGACGACCATAGAGACGAACATACGCAATAGCATCTTGAGCATATTCATGCATATGACGGGGACTGCCAACATATGACGAAGGTAAAATTGTTAATCTTCCAACGTTTGTGGTATTACCGTCATTTATAACTGCATCTCGTAAATGAATGTATTGTTCAGAGCGGAGCTTGGTCTGATTCAGGCGGATATATAGCAAACATTCTGATTCAATTTTAGCATACATATCAACCATAAATTGGTGAAACAATTCACGGCATTTTAAAATATAATTTTCTTCATCCTGCCGAATCATTAGTCTATAGGAATAATAATGCATTGCACTGCATTTCTTATTCATTTCTTTGTTAGTGGCTGGATTCATCAATTTAATATTAAAGTGATAGCCGTCGGCTCCATCCCAAAAAATGATAGGATATTGTAGGGCATCGTAGCATCGATGAGTTTCAGCAATTCTTAACAACTGAGCGTTTCGCTTATGTAGAATAATATCTCGAGGTAAAAACTGATCACCGACCGATTTGAACACATCTACTCAAGCTATAATCATCGACTGGGTTGTACCTGAATGCCAGGCGATGACTTTCAGGTTGCTCTGATTCCTCGGCACGCTTTCTTTTCTTACTTTCTCTATCAGCAGCAAGCCTGTTTCCCTGCTGGTCTTTTGATTCCTCGGCACGCCTTCTTTTTTCACTTTCTCTTTTAGCAGCAAGTCTGCTTCTGCGTTGCTCTAGTAGTTCCTCGGCACGCCTTCTTCTGCGTTGCTCTGGTAGTTCCTCGGCATGCTTTCTGTTCTTTCTTTCTCTATCAGCCTCAAGCCTGTTTCCCTGCTGGTCTTTTGATTCCTCGGCACGCCTTCTTTTTTCACTTTCTCTTTTAGCAGCAAGTCTGCTTCTGCGTTGCTCTAGTAGTTCCTCGGCACGCCTTCTTTTTTCACTTTCTCTTTTAGCAGCAAGTCTGCTTTCGCGTTGCTCTGGTAGTTCCTCGGCACTCTTTCTTTTCTGACTTTCTCTATCAGCAGCAAGTTTTTTGGCATAGACTCTTTGAGCATCTTCATCAGTCATTATAAACTTAAGCATTAATAGAATTCTACGCGAACATACGTCTTATATAACTTGAATGACGTCACGCCTTCAAAGCAAAAATGATGGCAACTAATTTCATGACGTCAGCCGAAACATGACGGCGAACATATGTCTTATATAACTTGAATGACGTCACCTTCAAAGCAAAAATGAAGGCAACTAATTTCATGACGTCAGCCGAAACATGACGTCACCTGATCCTTCCACAGATCCACACACAGACAACTTATTTTTATATATATATATATACATATATTTTTAACTACGTAAAACTTGCGAATATACGACATTCCTAGGCTGTCCCATTGTCTGTGTATATAAATAGATTGTCAGGTTTACCGACTCTTGAACATGAAACATATAATTGTCTATGGGAACAATAATCTGTATTCAGATCTATACCTCATTATTCTAATGATTGCCCTTGAGCTTTGTCGATGGTGATTGCTAATCGAACATTACCTGTGTCTCCGTCGTCATTTATATATCCCCCTGTGCCCCCCCCCCCGGCGTCCACGTTATTGTTGTTTCCCTGTGTCCCGGTGTCCCAGTCTGTAATTTCGCTTTGAGTGTCCCGGTCGTCATTTATATTCCGTGTGTCCTGGTGACCCGGTCGTCATTTTTGTCCCGGTCGTCATTTGTGTTCCGGTGTCCCGGTCTGTTATTTTCGCTTTGAGTGTCCTGGTCGTCATTTATATCCCCTGTGTCCCCGTCGTCATTTGTGTCCCGGTGCTTTGTTGATTGTGATTGCTAATCGAACATTCCTTGTGTCCCGGTCGCTTTCTCTTTGAGTGTCCCGGTCGTCATTTATATTCCCTATGTCCCGGTCGTCATTTGAGTCTCGATGTCCCGGTCTGTAATTTCGTCAGTCGACAAACATGACGTCAGTCGACACACAAACAAGACGTCACTCGACACACAGACACACAGACAACTTATTTTTATATATATCTATCTATATATATAAAAATAAGTTGTCTGTCTGTCTGTGGATGGATCAGGTGACGTCACCTGAAAAAACTGGATCAGGTGACGTCAAAACTGAAAAAACTAAAAAAAGGCAAAAACTACAAAAAAAACTAAAAACTAATAAAAAAAATAAAAAAGCTAAAAAACTAAAAAAACTAAAAAAAGGCAAAAACTACAAAAAAACTAAAAACTAATAAAAAAGCTAAAAAACTAAAAAAACTAAAAAAAGGCAAAAACTACAAAAAAAACTAAAAACTAATAAAAAAAATAAAAAAGCTAAAAAACTAAAAAAACTAAAAAAACTAAAAAAAGGTAAAAAACTAAAAAAACTAAAAACTAAAAAAACTAAAAAAAAAGGAAAAAACTGAAAAATAAGCTAAAATAAAGGTAAAAACCAATAAAAAACTAAAAAAAAACTGAAAAAACTAAAAAAAGGCAAAAACTACAAAAAAAAACTAAAAACTAATAAAAAAAGTAAAAAAGCTAAAAAACTAAAAAAACTAAAAAAACTAAAAAAAGGTAAAAAACTAAAAAAAATAAAAAATTAAAAAAAAACTAAAAAAAAGGAAAAAACTGAAAAATAAGCTAAAATAAAGGTAAAAACCAATAAAAAACTAAAAAGAAAAAAAGGAAAAAACTAAAAAAAATTTTCATCTAAAAAACTAAAAAAAAAACTATCTATATATATAAAAATAAGTTGTCTGTGGATCTGTGGATCGTGGATCAGGTGACGTCACCTGAAAAAACTGGATCAGGTGACGTCAAAACTGAAAAAACTAAAAAAAGGCAAAAACTACAAAAAAAACTAAAAACTAATAAAAAAATAAAAAAGCTAAAAACTAAAAAAACTAAAAAAAGGCAAAAACTACAAAAAAAACTAAAAACTAATAAAAAAGCTAAAAACTAAAAAAACTAAAAAAAAGGCAAAAACTACAAAAAAAACTAAAAACTAATAAAAAAAATAAAAAAGCTAAAAAACTAAAAAAACTAAAAAAACTAAAAAAAGGTAAAAACTAAAAAAACTAAAAACTAAAAAAAAACTAAAAAAAAGGAAAAACTGAAAAATAAGCTAAAATAAAGGTAAAAACCAATAAAAAACTAAAAAAAAACTGAAAAAACTAAAAAAAGGCAAAAACTACAAAAAAACTAAAAACTAATAAAAAAAGTAAAAAAGCTAAAAAACTAAAAAAACTAAAAAAAACTAAAAAACTAAAAAAAGGTAAAAAACTAAAAAAAATAAAAAATAAAAAAAAACTAAAAAAAAAGGAAAAAACTGAAAAATAAGCTAACATAAAGGTAAAAACCAATAAAAAACTAAAAAGAAAAAGAGGAAAAAACTAAAAAAAAATTTCATCTAAAAAACTAAAAAAAACTAAAAAAGGTAAAAACTAAAAGAACTAAAAAAGAAAAAAATAAATGACGACACTCAAAGAGAAAGCGACCAGGACAAAAGGAATGTTCGATTAGCAATCAACAAAGCACCGGGACACAGGGAGTATAAATGACTACCAGGACATAAGTAAAAAAAAAATTTAACAAAACTAAAAAGAAGGTAAAAACTACAAAAAAACTAAAAAGAAAAAAAAACCTAAAAACTAATAAAAAAACTAAAAAATCTAAAAATCTAAATAAACTAAAAAAGAAAAAAAAAGGAAAAAAATAAAGGAGAAAAACAAAACTAAAAAACGAATGTATATACAGACCGGTACACCGGGATACAAATGACGACCGGGACACAGGGAATATAAATGACGACCGGGACACAGGGACACAACTACAACGGGGACACCGGGAGAAACAGGGGGATATAAATGACGACCGGGACAAAAAAACTAAAAAGAAAAAAAAACTAAAAACTAATAAAAAAACTAAAAAATCTAAAAATCTAAATAAGCTAAAAAAGAAAAAAAAGGAAAAAAATAAAGGAGAAAAACAAAACTAAAAAACGAATGTATATACAGACCGGGACACCGGGATACAAATGACGACCGGGACACAGGGAATATAAATGACGACCGGGACACAGGGACACAACTACAACGGGGACACCGGGGGAAACAGGGGGATGTAAATGACGACCGGGACACCGGGACAGGGAATGGTCGATTAGCAATCACCATCAACAAAGCTCAAGGGCAATCATTAGAATCATGAGGTATAGATCTGAATACAGATTGTTTTCCCATGGACCATTATATGTTGCATGTTCAAGAGTCGGTAAACCTGACAATCTATTTATATGCAAAGACAATGGGACAGCAAAGAATGTTGTATATTCGCAAGTTTTACGTAGTTAAAACCATATATATATATATATATATATATATATATATATATATTATATATATATATATATATATATATATATATATATATCTATCTATATTCACAGGTGGGACATAGGGACACAACTACAATGGCGCGTAACTATTATGGCGCGTAACGACTTACGCGCGCGGGGGGGCTTGGGGGGGGCGCGAAGCGCCCCCACCAACTAGGTGTTGGGGTGGCGCGAAGCTAGTATAGATATATATATATATTTAACTACGTAAAACTTGCGAATATACAACATTCTTTGCTGTCCTATTGTCTGTCCATATAAATAGATTGTCAAGTTTACCAACTCTTGAACATGCAACATAATAATTGTCCATGGGAAAACAATCCGTTTTCATATCTATACCACATTTTTCTAACGATTGCCCTTGAGCTTGTTGATGGTGATTGCTAATCGAACATTCCCTGTGTCCCCGTCGTCATTTATATATCCCCCTGTGCCCCCGGTGTCCCCGTTGTAGTTGTGTCCCTGTGTCCAGGTCGTCATTTATATTCCCTGTGTCCCGGTCGTCATTTGTGTCCCGGTATCCCAGTCTGTAATTTCTCTTTGAGTGTTCCGGTCGTCATTTATATAGATATATAGATACAGTTTCATTTCAGTTTTTTTTCTTTTTTAGTTTTTTCTTTTCTTAGTTTTTTTCTTTTTATTTTTTCTTTTTTAAGTTTCTTCTTTTTATTGATTTGTTTTCTTCAATTTGTAAATGTTCATTCTAACATTGACACTTGGAAAAATCTTTACGTGCCAAGCAAGCTAAAGCTCCAACAATTTATAATAAACCTCAAATTTTGGGTATCTGTTTTAAGCTTTTTAGAATTACCTTAATCTTTTGTCAAAATATATTGAAATATTTGTGCAATTCCCAGTTTTATTAGTTTTTTCTTTTTTTAGTTGTTTAGCTTTTTTAGTTTTTTTCTTTTTAGTTTTTTACCTTTTTATTTTTATTTTTTTTTCACATTTTTTCTTTTTAAGTTTTTCTTTTTTAATTTTTTTATTTTTTAGTTTTTTTTTTAGTTTTTTCTTTTTAGTTTTTTTAGGTTTTTACCGTTTTTCTTTTTTCAGTTTTCTTTTTCTTCTTTATTTTTCAGACGTCATATCAAACCCTCAATACAAAAATACATAAAACTTATTTTTATATATAGATAAGATATAATCAGGCGTAATAGACATAGTGTAACAGACATAAAAGACAGACAGCTTATTTTTATATATATAGATTTTATATATATAGATACAGTTTCTTCTTTAGTTTTTTTTCTTTTTTAGTTTTTTCTTTTTTAGTTTCTTCTTTTTATTGATTTGTTTTCTTCAATTTGTCGATGTTCATTCTAACATTGACACTTGGAAAATCTTTACGTGCCAAGCATGCTAAAGCTCCAACAATTTATATTAAACCTCAAAATTTGGGGTACCTGTTTTAAGGTTTTCGAATTACTTAAATCTATTGTCAAAATACATTGAAATATTTGTGCAATTCCCAGTTTTTTTAGTTTTTTCTTTTTTTAGTTTTTTAGCTTTTTTTAGTTTTTTTTAGCTTTTTAACTTTTTTATTTTTTTACATTTTTTCTTTTAGGTTTTTTCTTTTTTTAATTTTTTTAATTTTTTTTTTTTTTAGTTTTTTCTTTGTAGTTTTTTTTTGATTTTTACCATTTTCTTTTTTCGAATTACTTTAATCTATTGTCAAAATATTTCGAAATATTTATGCAATTTCCAGTTTTTACAGTTTTTCTAGTTTGTTATCTTTTATATATATAGAAGATATAATCTGGCCTAACGGACAGACAACTTATCTATCTATATATATAAAAATAAGTTGTCTGTCTGTGTGTCTGTCTGTCAGGTGACGTCATGTTTCTGTGTCGACTGACGTCATGAAGTTAGTTGTCGTCATTTTTGCTATGATGGTGACGTCATTAACGGTATTTAAGACATTTGTTCACGGAAAAATGTTTAATTGTAAAATGACTGAAGAACCTACAATGGCAACAGCCGAGGAAGCTGCTCAAAGAGTTTATGCCAAAAACTTGCTGCTGATAGAGAAAGTAAGAAAAGAAAGCGTTCCGAGGAATCACAAGAACAGCAAGAAAACAGGCTTGCAGCTGATAGAGAAAGTAAGAAAAGAAAGCGTGCCGGGGAATCACAAGAACAGCAAGAAAACAGACTTGCGGCTAAAGAACGCAAAACCGCGCAGTTAGATGAAAATCCACCTGGATAGTGAGAGTCAAAACATATCAAAACTGAAAATGATAGCGATGATGATTGGGTTTGGGATTTTGACTTGGATAAGGTCATCAATGCCTACCAGATTTAAGTTAAAAAAACAAAGGTTCGTCGATATGTACTTCATAGTGACGCTGAAAAATAAAGAAGAAAAAGAAAACTGAAAAAAGAAAAAAGGTAAAAAACTAAAAAAAAACTAAAAAAAAAAACACTCAAAGAGAAATTACAGACCGGGACACAAATGACGACCGAGACAGAGGGAATATAAGTGACGACCGGGAACCTCAAAGAGAAATTACAGACTGGGACACCAGGACACAATTGACGACCGGGACACAGGGAATATAAATGACGACCGGGACACAGGGACACATCATTAGAATAATGAGGTATAGATCTGAATACGGATTGTTTTTCCCATGGACAATTATATGTTGCATGTTCAAGAGTCAGTAAACCTGACAATCTATTTATATGCACAGACAATGGGACAGCGAGGAATGTTGTATATTCGCATGTTTTACGTAGTTAAAAACGTATATTTATATCTATCTCTATTCACAGGTGGGACACAGGGACACAACTACAATGGCGCGTAACTAATATGGCGCGTAACGACTTACGCGCGCGGGGGGGGCTTGGGGGGGCGCGAAGCGCCCTACCAACTAGTTTTTATGTATATAGAAAGTTGTTTGTGCGTCCGTTGACTGACGTCACTGTCCGCATATGACGTCTGAATTATTTCATCATATACCAATTCAAAAACGAATGTATTCAAGTTGAAGTGGCTGAGTTGGTAAAGCGTTATGTTCCAGGTTCTAGGTCCGAGAGGTTCCAGGTTCGAATCTTGGCTTTGGCATTAATACGAAAGAAGAAAAAAACTGAAAAAGGTAAAAACTACAAAAAAAAACTAAAAAAAAACTAAAAAAATTTAAAAAACCAAAAACTAAAAAAGAAAAAAAACTAAAAAAAAAACTAAAAAAAAGATAAAAACTAAAAAAAAACTTAACAAACTAAAACTGAAAAACAAACAAAAATAAAAAAAGGAAAAAAAATGAAAAATAAAGGAGAAAAAGAAAACTAAAAAAAAAAAGAAAAAAAAAGGTAAATGTATTCAAGCCGAAGTAGCTGAGTTGGTAAAGTGTTATGTTCCAGGTTCTAGGTCCGAGAGGTTCCAGGTTCGAACCTTGGCTTTAGCATTAATACAAAAGAAGAAGAAAAACTAAAAAAGGTAAAAACTACAAAAAAACTAAAAAAGAAAAAAAACTAAAAAAAAGGTAAAAAGAAAAAAAACACTAAAAACTAATAATAAAACTAAAAAACTAAAAACTGAAAAAGAAAAAAAACTAAAAAAGGAAAAAAACTGAAAAATAAAGGAGAAAAAGAAAACTAAAAAATAAAATAAATTAAAAAAAAACTAAAAAAGGTAAAAGCTACAAAAAAAAACTAAAAAGAAAAAAGAAAAAAATGAAAATGCTAAAAAAGGTAAAAACCAAAAAAAAACTTAAAAGAAAAAAAGGAAAAAAACTGAAAATTTATTTCATCATATACCAATTCAAAAACGAATGTATATACAGACCGGGACACAGGGAATATAAATGATGACCGGGACACTCAAAGAGAAATTACAGACTGGGACACCGGGACACAAATGACGACTGGGACGTGTGTGTCGACTGACGTCATGTTTGTGTGTCGACTGACGTCATGTTTGTCGACTATAAATGACGACTGGGAAACAGGGACACAACTACAACGGGGACGCCGGGGGCACAGGGGGGATATATAAATGACGATGGGGACACAGGGAATGTTTGATTAGCAATCACCATCAACAAAGCTCAAGGGCAATCATTAGAATAATAAGGTATAGATCTGAATACGGATTGTTTTTCCCATGGACAATTATATGTTGCATGTTCAAGAGTTGGTAAACCTGACAATCTATTTATATGTACAGACAATGGGACAGAGAAGATTGTTGTATATTCGCAAGTTTGACGTAGTTAAAAACATTAACTACGATACCTTAACTATATACCTTAAC
>NC_088869.1:40153180-40274747 GCF_032884065.1 Artemia franciscana | reverse complement strand
TATATGCACAGACAATGGGACAGCAAAGAATGTTGTATATTCGCAAGTTTTACGTAGTTAAAAACATATATATATATATATATATATATATATATATATATATATATATATATATATATATATATTCACAGGTGGGACATAGGGACACAACTACAATGGCCTGTAACTAATATGGCGCGTAACGACTTACGCGCGCGGGGGGGCTTGGGGGGGGCGCGAAGCGCCTCCACCAACTAGGTGTTGGGGTGGCGCGAAGCGCCACCCCAACAGCTAGTATATATATATATATATATATATATATATATATATATATATATCTATATATATAAAAATAAGTTGTCTGTGGATCTGTGGATCGTGGATCAGGTGACGTCATGTTTCGGCTGACGACATGAAATTAGTTGCCATCATTTTTGCTTTGAAGGTGACGTCATTCAAGTTATATAAGACATATGTTCGCGTAGAATTCTATTAATGTTTAAGTTTACAATGACTGATGAAGATGCTCAAAGAGTCTATGCCAAAAAACTTGCTGCTGATAGAGAAAGTCAGAAAAGAAAGCGTGCCGAGGAATCAAAAGAACAGCAAGGAAACAGGCTTGAGGCTAAAGAACGCAAAACCGCGCAGTTAGATGAAGATCCACCTGGACAGCGAGAGTCAAAACATATTAAAACTGAAAATGATAGCGATGATGATTGGGTTTGGGATTTTGACTTGGATAAGGTCATCAATGACTACCAGATTTTAGTTAAAAAAACAAAGGTTCGGCGATATGTATTTCATAGTGAAGCTGAAAAATAAAGAAGAAAAAGAAAACTGAAAAAAGAAAAAAGAGAAATTACAGACTGGGATACCGGGACACAAATGACGACCGGGACACAGGGAATATAAATGACGACCAGGACACAGGTATTTCAGAATATCGTTCAAAGACAAATTTTTAATTGTAAGAAGACCGTTGAAAGAGAAATTTCTAATTGTAAAATGACTGAAAAACCTACAATGGCAACGGTACCACCATCGAAGTAGATAACCAGTGGGTTTACGGCCAACTTACCATCTTCAAAGATACCACGATAGGAAGACTCTACACCGTTCACCCCAATCAACATGAATGCTTCTTTCTACGCCTGCTTTTGGTGAATGTACCCGGTCCGACATCCTTTGAGTATTTGAGAACTGTAAACGGTACTATACATGACACTTACCGTAGTGCATGCCAAGCTCTGAATTTATTGGAGAATGACCAACACTGGGATAACTGCATCAATGACGCGTGCGAAACGTCAACCCCAAGTCAAATTCGTACACTTGCTCTCCATCAGCTCCTACAGAGTTATGGGAAAAATATAAGTCAAAAATGTCCGAAGATATACTCCATCGAAAACAGTTAGAGACGTCAGAAATGACTTTTGATTTTACATCAGAAATTTATAACGACACTTTAGTTATTATAGAAGATTTGTGCGTACGTATGGCAAACAAACCTCTTCAGGATTTAGGAATGCCTTCACCTAACCGTATCGCTGCTGTTTCGACATGTGTAGAATTGGATCGTGAACAAAGTTACAGTACGAGTGATCTATTGTCGTATGTACAAAATAACATTTACAAGTTAACGTCGGAACAAAAAGACATTTATGATACGATAGACTCAATTTCAGGACGTATACAACTACCTGCTGATTTCTGTAGTTTAGTGACGTCCAAAAATGAATTGATTGAAAAAGTATTTCCGAATATTCTAAAAAATTATAAAAATAATAAATGGCTTTTAGTTATTATAGAAGATTTGTGCGTACGTATGGCAAACAAACCTCTTCAGGATTTGGGAATGCCTTCACCTAACCGTATCGCTGCTGTTTCGACATGTGTAGAATTGGATCGTGAACAAAGTTACAGTACGAGTGATCTATTGTCGTATGTACAAAATAACATTTACAAGTTAACGTCGGAACAAAAAGACATTTATGATACGATAGACTCAATTTCAGGACGTATACAACTACCTGCTGATTTCTGTAGTTTAGTGACGTCCAAAAATGAATTGATTGAAAAGTATTTCCGAATATTCTAAAAAATTATAAAAATAATAAATGGCTAAGTGAAAGAGCGATTCTCGCACCCAAAAATATAGACGTCCACGAAATCAACAATATTGTTTTGACCAAGATTCGAGACCAGGCAGTCCTTTGCAAGTCAGTCGACACAGTTTTGGAACCAAATGAAGCGGTTAATTATCCATCTGAATTTTTAAATTCCATATATCTTTCAGGGTTTCCACCACACGTGCTACAACTAAAAATAGGCGTACCACTAATACTTTTAAGAAATATCAACCCACCAAAGCTTTGCAATGGCACGCGACTTGCCGTAAAAAAAAACAATGGAAAGCCTAATAGAGGCGACAATCTTGACAGGGCCTTTTGAGGGTAAGGCTGTTCTTATTCCTCGCATTCCCTTGATTCCAACGGATCTGCCTTTTCAATTTAAAAGATTGCAATTCCCAATTCGATTAGCATTTGCAATCACCATTAACAAAGCTCAAGGTCAATCATTAGAAAAATGTGGTATAGATCTTAATACTGATTGTTTTTCCCATGGACAATTGAACGTTGCATGTTCGAGGGTCGGTAAACCTGACAATCTATTTATATGCAGCGACAATTGGACAGCGAAGAATGTTGTATATTCGCAAGTTTTACGCAGTTAATTTGTATTGTATCCATCTATCTATCTATCTATATAAAACGAGTTGTGTGTATGCATGTTTGTTTGTTTGTAAAAAGAGCGTTTGCATATGACGTCATTATTAGTGCATACGGCTTTGTATATGCACAGACAATGGGAAAGCCAAGAATGTTGTATATTCGCAATTTTTACTTAGTTTAACTCCTGCAGACGAAATGAATGCTTGCCTGAAAAATTCTAATTTATGGGCACACGTAAAAATATTAAAATTAACTACAAATATGCGTGTCCGATTGCAAAACGATGATTCTGGTCAAACATTTTCAGATCAATTGCTGGCAATTGGAAACGGAAGGCTTCCAGTAGTGGGAAAGCCAAAAATGTTGTATATTCGCAATTTTTACGTAGCTTGAAACACATATATAAATCTATCTATATTCACAGGTGGGACACAGGGACACAACTACAATGGCGCGTAACTAATATGGCGCGTAACGACTTACGCGCGCGGGGGGGGCTTGGGGGGGCGCGAAGCGCCCCACCAACTAGGTGTTGGGTGGCGTGAAGCGCCACCCCAACAGCTAGTATATATATATATATATATATATATATATATATATATATATATATATATATATATATATATATATATATATATATATATATATATATATCTATATTCACAGGTGGGACACAGGGACACAACTACAATGGCGCGTAACTAATATGGCATAAAAAAAGCTAAAAAAAGAAAAAAACCTAAAAAGAAAAAAAAATTAAAAAAAAGGAAAAAATAGAACAGGTAAAAAACTAAAAAGAACAAAAGCTAAAAAACTAAAAAAGCTGCAAAACTAAAAAAATTAAAAAATAAAACAGAAAAACTAAAAAAGAAACTATATCTATATATAAAAAAATAAGTTGTATGTATGCATGTTCGTTTGTTTGTGGGTTTGCATATGACGTCATTATAAGATGACACTACAGACCGGGACACCGGAACACAAATGACGACCGGGACACCAGAACACAAATGACGACCGGGACACAGGGAATATAAATGACGACCGGGACACTCAAAGAGAAATTACAGAGCGGGACAACGAGACACAAATGACGACCAGGACACCGGGACACAGTGAATATAAATGACGACCGGGACAAAGGGAATATAAATGACGACCGGGACACAGGGACAAAACTACAACAGGGACACCGGGGGGCACAGGGGGATATATAAATGACGACGGGGACACAGGAATGTTCGATTAGCAATCACCATCAACATAGCTCAAGGGAAATCATTAGAATAATGAGGTATAGATCTGAATACGGATTGTTTTATCCATGGACAATTATATGTTGCATGTTCAAGAGTCGGTAAACCTGACAATCTATTTATATTCACAGACAATGGGACAGCGAAGAATGTTGTATTTTCGCAAGTTTTACGTAGTTAAAAACATATATAGATCTATCTATATACACAGGTGAGACACAGGGACACAGCTACAATGGCGCGTAACTAATAGGGCGCGTAATGACTTACGCGAACGAGGGGGGCTTGTCTCTAATAAGAGAGGTGGGAGTAGTTAACGTCTCCCTACCTCCCATGTCAGAAAACCGTTGAAACTTCTTTCCCTTGATGTTTTTTTCCTCTCGGTAATGCGCCTGAAAGTTTTAGATATGATACAAGCCACGAACTTTACTTTAAAAATGGCTTCTACCTCATCCTATTTGATGGAGGAGGGTGGAAAATTAATTCATAAGCTTTGCTTAGGATTCAATAACAACGCTCAAGACTTGAAAGCACACGACTATAATGAAAGTTGATTAAGACTTAAAATGAACGTCATAAAAGTGGTCGATAAATCTAAGCAAATACAATGGAATAGATAGATCTACCATGAATGCATACTGCTCCCACCCAATTTTATAACAGTTTTATACCATTTTTTATAACAATTTTAAACAGACAATTTGATTTAAAAAAAATATATGTTTTGTAATAATAAAATGGAATTTCTCAAAAAAATAAACACTTTTGACAAGCATAGTTTCTATCAATATTTTGTAAGTGACTCGATTCAAACTATTGTTTTTAATTATTCATACATGTGTTTAAAACAGTAAAAAATTTCGTTTAAGTTAATCCGTAAGTATGAAAGAAAATATTATTTTCAAAAGAATAAAATTTTTAGTATTTGTTTTCTTTATACAAAGAAGTAAAAAAAGTCAAAATTACGAATGGCTGCAAACTCAAAACCAAAAACAGAATGCGACACAAATTTTTTGATGGTTCTTTATATCGAAGGTAGCAAAAAACCTTATTAAAAAAAATATATATACAGATTCAGATTCTAAAAAAATTTAGAAAAATTCAGATTCTAAAAAGATTCATATTACAGATTCTAAAAAAAAAACTGTAAAAAAACTTACAGGTTTTTTTTTAGAATCTGTAATACTCGATATCATTACCTTATGGATTTTATATGGAATGACCCAAACAAAATGATTTCCGTCACTTCTAAAGAGTTCTAAATTCAAAATGAAAGAGAAAGCGGAACCAGGTACAAAACCAGTGTTTCCACTTACCCCTTGACAAATTCTTGCCCAAACACTAATTGATAAGTTCACAGTTTGAACTTATCATAGAAAAATAACTTCTCGGGCCATGATTTTGGCAATAGACCCATTCCTGAAATTTTCTTCTAGTTTGGAAAAGTTCTGGGGTTATCCAGATAAGTTAGAATCTGTGAACAAAGCGAAAAACGATTTTGAGTGCAATTGCAAACTTATCCTTAGACTTTGGGTTAAGTTGAGCCAAACCGAGCTTGATTAGATGCGGGTTGAATTACCTGAGTGTCGAGTTAAGCCGGGGTTCAGTTGAACGAGGGTTCAATAGAAAGTGGGCACAGTTAAATGGGGTTGAGTTGCACCAGACTCAGTTGAATGGGGTTGAATTGCAAGGGCGTTCAATTAAACGGGGTTCGGTTAAACAAGGGTTCAGTTGCATGATGTTCAGTTGCACGAGGGCTCAGTTAGATGGGTTCATTTGCGTAGGGTTTTGCTTACATGCAAACCCTTAAATACAAACGTATAAATAAGTATCCACCATATTACAAAAAAAAATCGTTTTATGTTGTATTTGTTACAACTGTTGGTTTCTTTAAATTAATGCATGCCAAGGTAATTTACTAAAAAAAAAAATCCACTCTGCTCTCTCTCTCTCTCTCTCTCTCTCTCTCTCTCTCTCTCTCTCTCTCTCTCTCTCTCTCTCTCCTCTCTCTCTCTCTCTCTCTCTCTCTCTCTCTCTCTCTCTCTCTCTCTCTCTCTCTCTCTCTCTCTCTCTCTCTCTCTCTCTCTCCTCTCTCTAAAGAAAAAAAAACAGTTCTTATATTTTTTTTTGTATTAATTGAGGTTCTCTTTATTCTTAAATTTCAATCGAGTTTTCTACATGATCTAAAGTTTTGAGCAGAACAGCGTACAATATTTGATCTTTTCGTGCTAAGAATGGTTATGATCAATTTGTTCTTCCTAAATCTATTGTTTTCGTTAAGGTCTCCTTATTCCAGTCTAGTTATACTGGAAATGTCACGCTGATCGGGAAAAAAAGATTTGTACACGATCTAAAATTTTGGAGCAGAACAGCATACAATATTTGACTTTTTCATGCTAAAAGTCAATATAACCAACTTTTTCTTCCTAAATTTATTGTTTTCGTTAAGATCTCCTTATTCCAGTTTAGTTATACTGAAAGTGTCATGATAATCGAATAAAAAAAAGGTTTGTCTCGCTTTGGGTTTTCGCCAATCGATATAGGCCATTTATTTCAAAATATTGTTTTTTCCTCTTAGTTTTGTTTGGCCCAGTAAGTTGATTGCCAGTTGGAGACAAAAAGAGATTTGGGCATAGTTTGGAAATCACGAATGAATATAACGATGTCTTGCCATAGCCTTTGTCTTCATTGAGGTTTTCTTGTCTCTGTCGACATATAAATAGTAGATCCACTTTCGGGCGTCACGAACCATACGCCCGAAATTAGTTGCAAATTTGTTTTCTGTATAGAAGCCCTCCGTGCCACGTGACTTATGAATGTTAGTAATTTAGAAAAAACACAGTTTTCCCGAGAAAAAGTAAATAGCGAAGTTGAAACTTGACGAACAAAAAATATTACTTCCCAGCCTATCTAATATATATCAATAAAACCAGTGCAAACAAATAAACTGGAGACACTTCCCTATGTTTGTAGGTTTACAGAAAACTAGCACTTTACTGAAAACACAAAAGTCAAGCATAAAAAACAAGAACATCGATTTAGGAATCAAAAGAGAATACGTAGCTTCACAACAACAAACTAATCTATAATGCTTTACATAGTCTTAGAGGAGCTGTGATATCAGTAACTTTCAGTATACAATTAAAATTATGTTAATAACTTAGGCATTATAATAATATGTTTAAATTCTTTAAACAACATACAAAATAATGGATTGATTTATAATGTAACATCTTGATTTCACCTAGTATTACTCGAAATGAAACACATATCAACTGTAATATGAACTCTGGAAATCCAGTTATTTCTCTCTAAAAAAAAGGAGAATTTCAAGTTGTGATGCATATTACAAAGCAAGTCTGTAGTCTTAATACTAATATGATTCCCTCACTTCGAACTTGTCTACAAAAAAAAAATCACGAAATGTCCTTTCCAAATTCAAAACGACAATAAGTCAATGAACTTAGTTCATTGTGCTGAAGTGGTGTCAATTAAACGATAAGAAAAAAACAAAACGAAAAATAAAGCAACAATTTAAAACTGATTTACTTTTATGTTGTTGAAGGTGTCTGTAAATGGTTCACTTTTACCGTACCCAAATTCCTATATTGTTTCATGTTTTCAGAAAAGTGTTAGTTTTCTGTAATCCTACAAACATAGGAAATATCACCAGTTGACTTATTTGGACTAGTTTTATTGATATATGTTAGATATTTTGGGAAGTCATAATGTTTGTTCCTTTTGAGTTTCAAATTCACTATTTACTTTCCTGAGAATTTTTTTTTTAATTAATCTTTGCTCGTTTTTGATTAAAATTTAATTTAAAAAAGAACACTACCATGGTCTTTTTATTTATACGGAATAATTTCTATTCGTTTTAAATTTTAAAGTTGGTCCTTAGTTTAAGCTGAAAACTTATGTATCTATCTATCTATGGAACAATCGAGGGGGCGGGAGGGTCCTTATTCATGAAATTGTCTAGCTTATTACAAACTTCTGTAACTTTTCTGGTGATTACCGCAGCTATCTCACCAGGACAGATAGGGACTTCGTCAGGTTCAACTATCACAAAGACTGGCAGCTCAACGTTACGTTGCTCACAAAGTTCAAGTACCTTTAACATTTCGTTAATATTGTCTTCGGCACTTTTTTTAATTGACACTCTATTGGTGTAGTGAGCAGAAGACCACAGCATCTCCTTAGCCTTGATTATATCGTCCTTTGTAAAAAACTCGCATGCTTTACGACTTATCTCGTCACTCTTATTTCCAGCTTTTCGAGCACGATTTAAAAAGTTCAAAATCGCATTCCAAACTAATTTCTCCGACATGGCTATTGCAGATAATATGTCATTGAAATATATTCAAGTTCTTAAGTCCTTGTACGAAAATCTCTTTGCTTAATAAATCACTAAGTCCCAAGGGAATTTGCACTCAAATACCAAAATTATCAATTAGCCAACAAATGAAAATAATCCGATTATGAATGATGTTTCAATAAATGTCTATAGGGAAATCAGACCAGCTTGAGCTCACTGTATTAATAGGTTATATCCAAAATAAGGTGTTTACCAAGCGAACTCTCAAATAAGACTGACATATATCTATATGTATTGGTATGACATATATCGTATCGGGCATATCGATGGATCGGTATCCTGTGTTTTCCTTTTTCAGCCATTTTCTAGACTCACTTTCTAAAGCATGTACCTGGAAGGAAATCTATTTCAATATCATGGTTGCAGCAGTAGCTGCAACCTAGTAAAGAACGAACCACAGCCTATAGTAATCCAAAGTTGAAAACACGTTTTCATTAAAACTGCCCGTTAAAATAAAATGCTATCTGTCACTGAATCAGGAACTTTAACTATAGTTTCGGTTAATCTTAAAAGTAAAAGTTTATTGCGAAATAAAATTTATGGTTATTTCAAAAAGAGTCTGAAGTTCCTTGAAAATGGTTTCAGATCGGAAAAAAAGTACACCATTGGAATCAGCATGGTCTAAAACCTTTATTAGGACAATTACAGTCCTCCACCTTGAGCACCAGGGAAAATCACTTTTTTGCATGGGTAGCACTAATTTGTCTCTTTTTTTCCACCAGGCCTAGCGAATGACCAAAACATCATAGAAATATGTTTAAAGGCTCGTTTGGACGAAAATTAAATTTTCTAGTGCCTTTCTTAAGTGATGGAAAAGATTGCAGGACAACAAGCCTTCTCTCAGAGGCCCTCTCCCCCAAAGTTATTCAATCATAATTTTAATATAGCCATTTCGTTCAACATAGTTCAAAGGTCCACTATCTATGGTTTTGGTGATGATATGACCCTCCATAGTCCCTGGGGAAAGGGCTGTACACTGTATCGGTATTGTAAGTATTGATATCATGCGTATTGGTATGACCGTATTATTATTTGATGTATTGTTATCGCGGGCATCTTAGACAGATTTTTAATATCTCATATAAAAAGATATTACTCATACCTTCGTCCTTCCTATAGATTCCACCATCAGCAAGTTCCAAATGGCACTAAAAAGGCACTTTTGGTGCTATGTCTCAAATGAAAAAGCTGGGGCTAGTGGCCTACCAGAAATTTTTAGAGTGGCGTTTAATGGCTTCTTTGAAAGCTATTCCTCATATTTACGCGATTTTTATCAATTCTACCATCCATTCGTGTGATATAAAACTCAGCTTTTGGTGTCACTTCTTAAGTAGAGAAGCTTGGAGGTATAAAACGATGTCGTCATTGTAATAATTATGGTCCAAAACCCTTAACTGGAGGTTTGTAAAAACACCTCCTGTATGTGCTTCCTCCAAGCCCCCTGAATAATCTACGCACCTAAGATACAAGCTCCAAAATATCAGATTAAATTATTAAAGGCGCGGTTGTGTCAGTAAAGCATTGAACTTCAAATTAGAGTGTCTTGCGTGCAATGTCTGCTTGGTTTTTTATCAATCACAGTTTTGTCCCTTTTATATGATGATTTTCAGATAATTTCACTGATTTTGCACTCATGTTTAAATCGTGTGTCCCGGGAAGGTGTTTCGTCAAGCATTTTGATCCCAAAGGGAATAGAGGTCATCCAGTTCATGGTTTGCAACAACATTCTTAGTAGATCGCTAAATCCATACCAAAAATGAATGGCGTAATTTTGTCAAAATCCTATGTGTGTGGGGGTGGTCAAAGTTGGAACCAATTTTCTCAAATCAAGTGAAAATGGCAGAGAAAACTGAAAAATGAGTCATAGAGTAATAAAAGGTAAACATGTACGAAAGAAAACTGACCTGTTTCAATGGATGCTTGAATTATGCAGGCTTATCTTAGTTTTGACAACATTTTTGGAGAAACTAAATCTCAGCAGGAGGAGGGAGGGGTAAACTGAGATTTGGGGGAAAACCGATGTCTAGAAGGGGCAGTTGCCCCCTCTGCCCCATAGTTCTGGAACCATGTGGTTCCGCAACTACTCAAAGTTGTATATTAAAAGAAGGATTACTTATTATTATACTTACCTTTTCAAATTATTAATTTAACAATTCCACCGTAATACTCTCTCCATACTTACGATTATGAATCCAAAGAGGAAGAAAGACAAATGAAAACAGTTCTGTAGGAGAATTCAGATAATTCTCAAAATTTTTGGAATGAAAACGAACTTAGTTTATAATACCATTTATCGTACCTACACAAGAAATGATCTTTCTTGAAATTTCGATTCATTTCTAAGTAATGAGTTGCTTTTCCTTATGAGGACAGGTCAAATAACTTCCTAAGCCTAAAGACACATTTCAGTTGAATTGGTAAAATTTTACACAACCATGTCCATGTGCAAACCTGTCCACTTAGTTAACCTTTTTTTATCGCAGCTACTCGCCTAGAGCTACTTTCTTAAGTGCTACTAAATTTATGTTTTTTTAAACGAAGAATTAAAGATCTATTTCTTCTTTTTTTAAACTTTTACTTGTTTTTTTCCTTCAACTTTTTACCTTCGATTCTTGTACGGATTCTTCGGTTAGCTTCTTAACAAGGGTTGAGGTGTCTTATCTCCGCTAGACTGGAGGTGATTAGAAATTATATAAAAGGATAAGTTTTCAGCTGAAACTAAGGAGCAGCATTAAAACTTAAAACGAACAGAAATTACTCCCTATAAATAAAAAGACCATGGTAGTGTTTGTTTTTAAATAAAATTTTAATCAAAAACGAGCAAAGATTAATTTTAAGAAAATTATGAGGGAAGTAAATAGCGAATTTGAAACTTAAAAGGAACAAACATTATGACTTCCCAACATATCTAACATATATCAATAAAACTAGTGCAAATAAATCAACTGGTGATATTTCCGTATGTTTGTAGGATTACAGAAAACTAGCTCTTTTCTGAAAACACGAAACAATATAGGAGTTTGGGTACGGTAAAAGTGAACCATGTAAGGACACCTTCAACAATATAAAAGTAAAGCAGTTTTAAATTGTTGCTTTATTTTTTGTTTTGTTTTTCTTTTCGTTTAATTTGCCACCAGTGAAGTGACAAGCTCAAGTTCGAGGTGAGGGAATCTTATTAGTATTAACACTACAGACTTGCTTTGTAATATGTATCACAACTTGAAATTCTCCTTTTTTTTAGAGAGAAATAACTAGATTTCCAGAGTTCATATTACGGTTGATATGTTCTTCATTTCTAGCAATACTAGGTGAAATCAAGATGTTACCTGATAAATCAATCCATTATTTTGTATGTTGTTTAACGAATTAAAACATATTATTATAATGCCTAAGTTTTTAAGATATTTTTAATTGTATACTGAAAGTTACTGATATCACAGCTCCTGTAAGACTATGTAAAGCATTATAGATTAGTTTGTTGTTGTGAAGCTACGTATTTACTTTTGATTCCTAATCAATATTCTTGTTTTTTATCCTTGACTTTTGTGTTTTGAGTAAAGTGCTAGTTTTCTGTAATCCTACAAACATAGAGAAATACCACCAGTTTGTTTGTTTGTACTAGTTTTATTGATATATATTAGATAGGCTGGGAAATAATATTTTTGTTTGTCTTAAGTTTCAACTTCGCCATTTACTTCCCTTGGGAAAACAGTGTTTTTTCTAAATTAACAACATTCATAAGTCACGTGGCACGGTGGGCTTCTATACAGAAAACAAATTTGCAACTAATTTTGGGCGTATGGTTCGTGACGGCCGAAATTGGATCTACTATTTGTATGTCGACAGAGACAAGAAAACCTCAATGAAGACAAAGGCTGTAGCAAGACATCGTTATATTCATTCGTGATTTCCAAACTATGCCCAAATTTTTTTTTTGTCTCCAATGGGCAATCAACTTACTGGGCCAAACAAACCTAAGAGGAAAAAATTAAATTTTGAAATAAATGGCCTGTATCGATTGGCGAAACCCCAAAGCGAGACAAACTTTTTTTTCTCCGATCAGCGTGACACTGTCAGTATAACTAAACTGGAATAAGGAGACCTTAACGAAAACAATAAATTTAGGAAGGAAAAGCTGGTTATATTGACTTTTAGCACGAAAAAGTCAAATATTATATGCCGCTCTGCTCCAAAATTTTAGATCGTGTAGAAAACTTTTTTTTTCCCGATCAGCGTGACATTTTCAGTATAAGTTGATTGGAATAAGGAGACCTTAGCGAAAATAATAAATTTAGGAAGGAAAATTTGATTATATTCATTCTTAGCACGAAAAGGTCAAATATTGTACGTTGTTCTGCTCAAAAATTTTAGATCGTGTAGAAAACTCGATTGAAATTTAAAGATAAAGAGAACCTCAATTAATAAAAAAAAAATATAAGAATTGTTTTTTTTTCTTTAGAGAGAGAGAGAGAGAATAGCAGAATTCTTTTTTAGTAAATAACCTTGGCATGCATTAATTTAAAGAAACAAACAGTTGTAACAAAATACAACATAAAAGATTTTTTTTGTGATATGGTGGATACTTATTTATACGTATGTATTTAAGGGTTTGCATGTAATTTGAGGCCTCGTGTAAGCAAAACCCCATACAAATGAACCAATGTAGCTGAGCCCTCGTGTAACTGAATGTCATGCAACTGAAACCTCGTGTAACCGAACCCCGTTTAATTGAACACCCTTGCAATTCAACCCCATTCAACTGAGTCCGGTGCAGCTGAACCCCATTTAACTGTGCCCACTTTCTACTGAACCCTCGTTCAACTGAACCCCCGCTTAAGTCGACGCTCAGGTAATTCAACCCGCATTTAAATTGCGCGTTTTTTTTAAACCCGCGTTAATAGTCAATAGCACTATTTAGAAGCTCAAAAATCGTTTTTTGCTTTGTTCACTGTTTCTAACGTATCTGGATAACCCCAGAACTTTTCCAAACTAGAAGAAACTTTCAGGAATGAGTCTATTGCCAAAATCATGGCCCGAGAAATTATTTTTGCAAACTATGAACTTATCAATTAGTGTTCGGGCAAGAAGTTGCCAAGGGGTAAGTGTAAACAATGGTTTTGTACCTGGTCCCTGATCTCTTTCAGTTTGAATTTAGAACTCTGTAGAAGCGATGGAAATCATTTTGTTTGGGTTATTAAATAAAAAAAAGACAAGTTTTTTTAACTGAAAGTAAGGAGCGACATTAAAACTTAAAACGCACAGAAATTGCTTCGTATATGAAAGAGGCTGCTTCCTCATCAACGCCCCGCTCTTTACACTAAAGTTTGACTCTTTCTCTCAATTCTTCTTTTTAAAACAGTAAAAAACTTTAGCGTAAAGAGCGGGGCGTTGATGAGGAAGCAGCCTCTTTCATATACGAAGTAATTTCTGTTCGTTTTAAGTTTTAATGTCGCTCCTTACTTTCTGTTAAAAAAACTTGTTTTTTTTTTATTTAATTTCTGAACGTTTTGAATCAATGCATGTTTTGATTTTGGCTCTCCGCAGAGGAATAATCAAAACGAAATTTGTATATTTTTTTTTTGCTAAATGGCTTTCTCATAATTTTGATCGAATGATTTTGAGAAAAAAAGAGCGGGGGACGAAGCCTAGTTGCCCTCCGATTTTTTGGTTAATTAAAAAGGCAACTAGAACTTTTAATTTTTTACGAATCTTTTTATTGGTAAAAGATTTACGTAACTTATAAATTAGCTTACGTAAATAACTTTTGTATTATCATGTTTTTATTACATATATGAGGGGATTCGCCCCATCGTCAGTACCTCGCTCTTTACACTAAAGCTTAAATTTTATCCCAATTCATTAAGAATGACCCCTGAATCACAAAAGCCGTAGAATAAATAGTTGAAATTACTAAAAATACTTCTCTGCCATTTTCACTTGATTTGAGAAAATTGGTTCCAACTTTGACCACCCCCACACACATAGGATTTTGACAAAATTACGCCATTCATTTTTGGTATGGATTTAGCGATCTACTAAGAATGTTGTTGCAAACCATGAACTGGATGACCTCTATTCCCTTTGGGATCAAAATGCTTGACGAAACACCTTCCCGGGACACACGATTTAAACATGAGTGCAAAATCAGTGAAATTATCTGAAAATCATCATATAAAAGGGACAAAACTGTGATTGATAAAAAACCAAGCAGACATTGCACGCAAGACACTCTAATTTGAAGTACAATGCTTTACTGACACAACCGCGCCTTTAATAATTTAATCTGATATTTTGGAGCTTGTATCTTAGGTGCGTAGATTATTCAGGGGGCTTGGAGGAAGCACATACAGGAGGTGTTTTTACAAACCTCCAGTTAAGGGTTTTGGACCATAATTATTACAATGACGACATCGTTTTATACCTCCAAGCTTCTCTACTTAAGAAGTGACACCAAAAGCTGAGTTTTATATCACACGAATGGATGGTAGAATTGATAAAAATCGCGTAAATATGAGGAATAGCTTTCAAAGGAGCCATTAAACGTCACTCTAAAAATTTCTGGTAGGCCACTAGCCACAGCTTTTTCCTTTGATACATTGCACCAAAAGCGCCTTTTTAGTGCCATTTTAAATTTGCTGATGGTGGAATCTATAGGAAGGACGAAGGTATGAGTAATATCTTTTTATATGAGATATTAAAAATCTGTCTAAGATGCCCGCGATAACAATACATCAAATAATAATACGGTCATACCAATACGCAAGATATCAATACTTACAATACCGATACAGTGTACAGCCCTTTCCCCAGGGACTATGGAGGGTCATATCATCACCAAAACCATAGATAGTGGACCTTTGAACTATGTTGAACGAAATGGCTATATTAAAATTATGATTGAATAACTTTGGGGGAGAGGGCCTCTGAGGGAAGGCTTGTTGTCCTGCAATCTTTTCCATCACTTAAAAAAGGGACTAGAAAATTTAATTTTCGTCCAAACGAGCCTTTAAACATATTTCTATGATGTTTTGGTCATTCGCTAGGCCTGGTGGAAAAAAAAGAGACAAATTAGTGCTACCCATGCAAAAAAGTGATTTTCCCTGGTGCTCAAGGTGGAGGACTGTAATTGTCCTAATAAAGGTTTTAGACCATGCTGATTCCAATGGTGTACTTTTTTTCCGATCTGACACCATTTTCAAGGAACTTCAGACTCTTTTTTGAAATAACCATAAATTTTATTTCGCAATAAACTTTTACTTTTAAGATTAACCGAAACTATAGTTAAAGTTCCTGATTCAGTGACAGATAGCATTTTATTTTAACGGGCAGTTTTAATGAAAACGTGTTTTCAACTTTGGATTACTATAGGCTGTGGTTCGTTCTTTACTAGGTTGCAGCTACTGCTGCAACCATGATATTGAAATAGATTTCCTTCCAGGTACATGCTTTAGAAAGTGAGTCTAGAAAATGGCTGAAAAAGGAAAACACAGGATACCGATCCATCGATATGCCCGATACGATATATGTCATACCAGTACATATAAATATATGTCAGTCTTATTTGAGAGTTCGCTTGGTAAACACCTTATTTTGGATATAACCTATTAATACAGTGAGCTCAAGCTGGTCTGATTTCCCTATAGATATTTATTGAAACATCATTCATAATCGGATTATTTTCATTTGTTGGCTAATTGATAATTTTGGTATTTGAGTGCAAATTCCCTTGGGACTTAGTGATTTATTAAGCAAAGAGATTTTCGTACAAGGACTTAAGAACTTGAATATATTTCAATGACATATTATCTGCAATAGCCATGTCGGAGAAATTAGTTTGGAATGCGATTTTGAACTTTTTAAATCGTGCTCGAAAAGCTGGAAATAAGAGTGACGAGATAAGTCGTAAAGCATGCGAGTTTTTTACAAAGGACGATATAATCAAGGCTAAGGAGATACTGTGGTATCTCCAATAGAGTGTCAATTAAAAAAAGTGATGAAGACAATATTAACGAAATGTTAAAGGTATTTGAACTTTGTGAGCAACGTAACGTTGAGCTGCCAGTCTTTGTGATAGTTGAACCTGACGAAGTCCCTATCTGTCCTGGTGAGATAGCTGCGGTAATCACCAGAAAAGTTACAGAAGTTTGTAATAAGCTAGACAATTCCATGAATAAGGACCCTCCCGCCCCCTCGATTGTTCCTACAGTTACTGAAACAAAGCCCTCATATGAAGTGGTACTCAAGAATTTGCCCTCTGACCTCACGAAGTCCGATTTGAGGAAAGACTTTTTGCAAAAAATGTGTGGCAGAGAGTGCTCTAAAATTGTCGAAGTTCAGCCCAGAAAAGATAATTGGCGAGTTGTTACAGCTAGCAAGGCTGATGCAGAAACTCTTGTCGGGGTCTTTCAGAACAGTGATAAATCTCTTTCTGCAACAATCAGGAGCCCCTCTCACCTCGGTATTGCTCGATTTGTCCCCAGCAATATAAATGACGATGAACTTCGCGCACTGATTCCTAAATGTGTCAGTTCAAGACAGATTGGCAACACCCACTCGTTTCGATTGAAATTTGAAACCAAAGTTGATCTTATGAATGCCATAAAAAATCCCCCAGTCATAGATTATGAGAGGATCATAGTGGCTGAGTATCTCTCCCTCCCGGTAAGATATTTCAAGTGTCAAGCTTACGGACATATATCCAGTAGCTGCAAAAATGAAGCTATTTGCGCAGTCTGCGGTGACCATGGTCATTCAAGCTCCAAAACATCTCCTTGTCAAAGGCCCAAGAAGTGTGCATTGTGCAAATCACAGGATCATCCCTGTTACAGCTTCAAATGTCCAGTCACCCAAGGACTTTTAAGTAAAGTTAAGTCAGCATAATGGCTCGAGCCTTAAGTCTCTTATCATGGAATATCAATGGCAAAGTGGTTGACAAAGGCCTAGTCCTCTCTGAACTTTTAAGTACAAATGAAATAATTTTTCTGCAAGAACATTTTTTGTCTCATGAAAGGAAAAATTTACTCAGCATTTCACAGAATTCTTATCTCTTATTTCACCCAGCGAAAATGAATAAGAGCCGTGGCCGACCTTCAGGCGGATTAGCTATTATTTCACAATTTCCCGTCAATCTCCTTGAGTCGAATGACCATTTCATTGCTGCCGAATTTTCGGACCTAATCTGTATAAACGTTTACCTGCCAACTAATTACTGCTCTTCGCAATCAGAGAATAAATTCATAAATGCTTGCAAAAAGCTAGCGAGTTTTGTGAAGGGAGTTTCAAAGCATCCAAATGCTCGAGTTTTGATTGCAGGAGACTTTAATTGTGACTTAACAGACAGTTCATCGCCAAGAACCCAACTCCTTCTGAATTCCCTCCCCCCTTCCTACTCAGTTGCTGACAAAACAGAAACTTTCACGTTTATTGGTGTCCTGTCAGCGACTTCTAACCTTGATCATTTTATTGCATCTTTCCCCTGTGAAACTGTCGAGGTAATTTGTGATGGCTTTTATTCGGATCACCTTCCAATAAAGTTGAAAATAAATGCTTCATTTCATGCCCCTAAACAGCCAGATAAAAAGTGGTTTTATATAAAAGACTGGAAAGAAGTTAACCGCGAGATGTTTCGTTTTGAATGTGACAGAATATTAAATAAAATAAAGGTGCCCTTTCATTTGTTGTGCACGCGCTCTGGCCTTAGTGAAAAAGAAATAGCCATCGGACTTACCACCTATCTAGCTGAAATTAACCATGCATTAAAGTGTGCTGAAGCTTCAGCTGTCCCGTGCAAGCGTATTAGGAAAGGCTCTCAACTTCAGGGTTGGTCAAAAACCCCTTCCCTTATTTCTGCGTGCGAGTCTTCTAAAATTTGGCTGAATATTTGGAGGGATTACGGCAGGCCTAAGTCTGGGACTATAAATGGTCTGCGGCTACGTTCTAAACGTTTTTTTGCTAAAGTGTTAAGAAAACATAAGGTTGATCTTATTGACAAAAACGCTCATAAAATTGCAGAGAACCCTTCGAAGCTCTGGAAAAAATTTGAACGCCCTTGTGAACACATTAGTGCAAATAATATTCCTGAGCCTGAGTGGATAAATTATTATAAGCATGAGTTTTCTTCTCCCGATCCTGCTCTTGAGTCAAAATTTGAAAAAGAATTAAGTGGTTGTCTGAAGAAACACGAACCCTCGACATTTATTATTAAGCCAAGTGATGTATCGTTTTATTGTCAAAAACTAAAGAAAAGAAATTCTGCGGGAGTTGATGGAATTACTGCCAGACATTTTGATTATGCAAGTGCTCTTCTTTTTAATCATTTATCTCTACTTTTTCAAATGTCTATTGAAAACGGAGTTGTTCCTTATCAATTTACAGTTGGTCAAATAACCCCTATCCCGAAAAAAGGCAAAAAGGATTTTACTTCGTGTGATTCGTTCCGACCTATAACAGTTTCTTGTACTATTTTTAAATTGTTTGAGTCAGTTATTTTGGATGAAATTGTTTCTAAATGTTATGTCCCACCCCACCAGTTTGGTTACCAAAAAGGTATTAGCCGGGAGCATGCCCTTTTTGCTTTAATGAATGTTCTTGCTGATGCAGAAAGAAGTAGATCCCATATTATCCTTTGTGCTTTAGATGTTGCTCGTGCTTTCGACTCTTGTATTTTTTCCCAAGTTTTATTTGAAGCGTATAAAAGAGGGGAAAATTTTTGTATAGTGAAGTGCCTTCTGTATATGTACCATCACCTTAAGGCGAAGTTAAAGGGGGGATCTTCCCTTTTTAATATTTTGAAAGGAGTCCGTCAAGGTGGCCTTACCTCACCTTCTTTATTTAATAACTCTGTTTTAAATGCCCAAAATTCTGTTAATTTTAGTTGTATTCACCGTGGATTTAACTTGTCTTTAATAACTTTTGCAGATGACGTTTTGAATCTAAGCCGTACTTTTAGTGGATGTGAAAACGCGTTTAATCAGCTTTATAATGAATATAAAAATATTGGGCTTTCTTTCAATGTTGATAAAACTGCTGTTGTAGCTTTCAATTTTAAAGAGACAAATGGCCCTATTTTTTTTATCTTTAGCTAATGTTCATGTCCCCCTTTCTCAAAAATTAGTTTACCTTGGAATGCCTATTGGAAAAAATATGAAAGAAACTGTGAATTTATCCCTTGAACTTTTGAAGAAAAAACTGAGAATTGCTTATGCTTCAATTGCATCTAATATTAAACATATTGATAAATTAAATCTTGCGAAAATTTATAATAGCCTAGTTGTACCTCATCTCCTTTCTCTTTGTCCGGTTTGGCAGTTTTTTAGTGAACCTCAGAAACTATCTGTTCGTAGAGTATATTTTCGTTATGCTAAATTCCTTCTCAGTTACCCTCCTTGGACTAGAAATAGTTACTTAGTGAACAAATTCCGCCTAATTTCTCCTACATCTATTATTGATAAAAGGCTTCATGATTTTCGTTCTTCTATGTCGATAGTGTCTCACCCATGGTCAGCATTACTTATTTAATTGTTTGGTTGTGTTGATTTGTATTTATTTGTACCTTTTTTTTTTCTCTTATTACTCCATCTTAAGGGCGTTCCGCCCTCTTTTTGTAGATGGGTTATAAATAAATTGAATTGAATACGCCCGATACCATGTGCAGCTCTTCCCAAGGGACTATGGAGAGTCTTATCATCATCAAAACCATATCATATTAGGGGGAAGGGTCTTTTAGGGAGGGGCTAGTGGCCCTCTAATCTTTTCGGTCACTTGAAAAAGGCACTAGCAAATTTAATTTCCGTTCAAATGAGCCATTAAATATCTGTATATGATGCTTTGGTCATTTCCTAGCCCTGGTGAAAAAGAAAGAAATAAAGGAGACACATCAGTGCAACCCATGTAAAAAAAAGTGATTTTTCTTGGTTGTCAAGGTGAAGGTGAACTGTAATTGTCCTACTAAAGGTTTTCGACCATTCTGATTCCAATAATGCAATTTTATTCCGACCTGGCGCCATTTTTAAGGTGTTTGGGGCTCTTTTTCGAAATCACCAAAAGTTTCCTTTCGCAATAAGCTTTTACTTTTAAGATTAACCGAAATAATAGTTACCACTTCTGATTCAGTATCAGATGGTGATTTTTTTTAATTGGCAGTTTTTTTAAACCGCGTTTTTCAGCTTTTCGTTACTATGGGCTTTGGTTCGCTCTTTACTAGGTTGCAGCTACTGCTGCAACCATGATTTTCAAGCCGATTGGAGAGACTAAATTTAAGGACCAGTTTGGTTCGTCCCGAATCTTTTAGTCTGGGCTGAAAAAAAGTATTACGAATACTAGCTGACTACAAGAAAGTTTCGGGCCTATTTTTTGGCAAAACAGTTTTTTCGAAGTTTTCCTGTGCTTAAATTCCCTTTCACTCAATAGGTTATGGGTATATGTTTCAAGTTTATGTCCCCCCACATTCCCTCCCTTTTGGCAAAAAGCGAAGTCTTGCTGCCTTATCTCCACCCCCAATACTTCGGAGATTTCTGCTAGATCCCAAAAAGTCGTTCCCGAATGTTGCGGATATGGTATTTTAATAGCTTGAATGCACGGTTTTTTTTTCGATTTACCTCTTTCCCTTCCTCCAAGTCAAAATTTGATATCAACTTGGCCCCTCTGCACCTCCGAAAATTTACACTCATCCCCCAAGCTGAATCTTGGAGGAATAAGAGCTTCATAGGAGGAAGTAAAGCTTTAAACAGATTTGGGGAGAGGGGAGTGCATATTTTATTTACCTCAAGCGGCTTGAAACTGCGATGAGTCGTTAGTACTAGTATAGAGGTCGTGGATTTGTTCTTCAGATGTGTTTTTTTTTCTGCCATAGCCTCGTTTCTTTGCCAACGTTATATTATTTCTAGTCCGTAAATTTCTATGCTATTTCCCGTTAAATTAATAATCAAATTTATCTTCAAAAACCTACTAATAATTCGAGTTATAACTTGAAATGTAATACGTAATTTTTACTTCTCCCCCCCCACCTCGCCTGCTCTCTCTCTATGTTTGTTTAAAATGGATAAAATCTTTTCAAAAATATTTCAACGAGGCACCAGACGAGATCTTTCATTTATTGTTGCTTTCTTTCAAGATTTGTTTCCCATACAGGAAGATGGCATATCTCATACATTTGTCGAATAGATACTGCTTTGATAGGAATCTTATAATAAAATCTATTTACATTCTAATAGTTATTAGTTTTGAAGATCAGGACTGTTGACTATGAGTTCCAAGGGGTTTTGGCCTGTTATTATACATATACCCGCAGGAATCTTATGACAGGAATAGCCTACATACTTCAGAATAGCCTATACCATTCAGATACCCAATACTATTAATGCTGGAATACTTCTTTACATGTATAACACATTATATAGGGTGACCAAGGCCGAATCCAGGGGGGAGGGTTAGGGGGTTTAAACCCCTCTTCGAAATGTTTGTCCAATTCGAAAAAACGTAATAAAAATTAATAAAAAAATATTTTATGCGTTTTTGTACCCCCCTCCCCCGAAAAATCCTTTTGTACCCTCCCAAAAGAAAAATCCTGGATAAAAAATTCCGAAAATAAAATACAGGCCCCGAAGCAGGGTCAAACGTTCAGTTGGTGGCGTAAAATTGTGTTCACCTGCTATATACAGTATGTGTTCGATTGATAAATCTCCGAATTTCAATACTCCACATATTAAGGCTATTTCAGAATTTACGAAAGGAAACTACCTATAAAAAAAGAAAGAAAAAAAAGAAATCTAAGAAACAATTTTATTCGTCTTCTCTGACAACATGTTTTTGTCTTTCTGGAACATAAGGAACAGTTCCTGGTTTTGAATGGGCACGGCGATTTGCTTCTTTTCTCGCTCGAGATTGTACCATTGCTTTGAGTTCTTTCTTAGCGTTAAAGACATGACGAGGTACTTGTCTATGTCGAGCAATTCGTTTAATCTGTGGATGAGCAGCAAACTTCTCCTTCAACTTAGCAGCAGAATTGAGAGCAACACGCTCTCTTTCTTTAACAACACCAAGCTTCTCAGATGCTCGAGCTTTCCACATTCGAATATTCATTTCATCAGACCCAGACATTATGTATTTATCATCATTTGACCACAAAACGCAAGTGATCCGTTGCATGCGTTTAGTGTGATAGATGTCCCTAGAATGGCCTTTATCCGCTTCAAATATTCTAATTGTTTTGTCATAGCTACCAGAAACAAATTCCTTTCCAGTAGGCGAATAGTCGACATCAATTACGGCGGAAGTATGGTCTTTATGCACATTCATTGGTGCATTTAAATTTCTCATATCGAAAGAGTACAAATGGTAATCTTCGTTGGCTACTGTAAAGGTAAATGCTTCCATGGGATTCCAAGAAAGAGCATTACACTTAAGTTTCATCACTACTTTCCTCAAAGGTTTCTTCTCCCTCATATCATATAAGATTACACTACGATCACTAGCACAGGCACTCAGGATATTTGTTTCAATTGGATTAAACCGCACTTGATGCAAGCTGTCAACTCCCCAAGTAAAAGACCGAATTGGCTGGGCCCGACTTTCTTCCCAAATCTGGCACACTTCGCCAGCAGTGGCATATTTTGCATCCCGCCAGTGATGTGATATACTAAGGAGCATTGACTTTGATATGTTTGTTGACACAACCTCTTCAATATTTCCCTCTAAAGGCGTTTCACACTTCCATCGTCGAATTGTCTTATCATCACCAATAGTATAAAATGCTGACCCCTCAACAGTGAAAGCAATACCTGAAAATATAGCAGTTATTAGCATTTTATTACAGTCTGATACAGTAGCTTGGTACCATCTATTTGTTCAGTGAGCATTAATTCGGTGAATTTACCGAATCATTTTTTTTACCGATAAACATTTCACAATATTTGGCTTTCGCTGTGTTTTAGCTTGCGATTTTACATGGAGGGTATGGTGCTAATTTGAAAAATGCAATAACTTGTATGGTGCAAAATGCTAATTTTGTTTCTATATTGCCTAAACGTATTTTAGTCCTCTACCAAGCCACTACTCAGTTGCTAGCGTTCGGCTGAATGGAGATAAACTGTTTGCGAACATTTGAGAAATCTGTAGTTTCTGATTTCTGTAATTCTCTGAAACCTGTCGTTTCTAGCCGGCACGAAGATTCTGCAGAAACTTTACCATGAAATAGTAAAAGGAATTCCGCCGTCATTTATTATTCCCGAATTTTAAAATATATCCGAGATGTGGCCGCAGATCGGATTGGTTCGTCCCAAATCATGAAGTTGGATTTTGGATACGTTTGCAAAGAGAGACACGAGAAAAAATGGTATGAAAATTGGTTTTGAGATTGTCAACGATTACGAATCTATAAGATTACCACAGTAGACTTACAAATGTTCCTTTAGGTGTAGGCCTTCTGACCAGCTTCTCAATCTATGTAGTAGTAAGATCAAAAAAATTTACTTGCTGAGCCCGCAGTGGCCCTTTTTTAAAGGATTTACCCAGTACCAACACCATAAAATGTGCTAATTGTGGCGGTTCTCAGACCGTAAATCAATTTAGTCACTGAATAAGCTTGCTCATACTTTGAAACCAATTGTTGGATCTGCGTCATATCTAGGTTATAAATTTAGCTTAGTTAGGGATTATGATACTGATTTACCCAATTTTAACCTTCGATCTGATACAATTTTTTAGTATTTCCCTGAATTAAAGCTAGTGGACAAAATTCCCCCGTTCACTTACCTTTTCACCTACCTTTTTGTTTCTTTTAGAATTTTTCTCTTAACAGACAGTCTAACTTTGTGTGGTAAATGTATTTAATTTGGAGCTCTATATTTAAATTTCTCACAGATCTTTTGTCTATAGTGAAAGCTCCTTTCCGTCTGCATTAAGTTGGATATAAATTTGTCAACGACGAGAACTTTCTGAATACATGTTATTTTCATACTATTACTCCTGAGAAAATTGAAAGTGGTTGTTATCAAGGGGGTATTAAGTGCAGTACGCGAAATGCTTAATGGCCTTAGATCCAAAATTAAAAACAATTCGGGCTCAAGAAGGACTTAAAAGCAGTCTCCGCCCCCTTGGCGGCAAGAAAGCCCACACCCAAAAGGATTTGGCCAGGATTTCTAATAAATAGCCAAATATAAAGGTAAAGGATACGGCATTAAACTTTACAGTCCCTACCGGCGGTGCTGATCTCCGTTTCTTGGCCCTTCAGCCAGGAAGTGCAATGGGAGGTTGGGGGGCCAACCATCCTGTGCTTACACACACCCGACCTGTTTACCTTCCCCAGACTTCTCCAAGTACCCATTTAGAGCTGGGTCGACTCTGGCTAAGCTTACAGAGTCACGCCACTGACCCCCGTCCCAAGCTAAACAATTGGGTACACTGGGATTCGAACCCGTGTCCTCTCAGACAAAGGATCCTGAATACAGCACACCAATCTACTTCAACAGCCAAATATAGTGCATAATTGATCAATGTTTAGAAAACATTCAGCAGCCTCTTCTTAAGGATTTGTAAGATCATGGTACAAGACTCAGAGGAATGTAAACCAAGGAAAAGTTTGCGAGTCCCTGCTCTAGAGTTAAAAGCAAACCCTTTTATTTATTCAAACCGTGTATGGAAAAACCTGTCAACTTCGAATTCACGATAAAATATTGTCGTACAAGGTGGCAATATAACTTATCTTACAAAGGTCACTCATGGTCTCGACTGAAACAAAATATTTCACGCTCCTTCAATGTTTGCAAAACATTGAGATTAATGAATTGCAAAGAGACTGAAAAAAGAAATACATTTAAACTCTATTTTCATCGCTCAAACATATCATGATACACAAAACCAGTTCAGAAACAACTATTTCGATTTTCAGAGCTTTATTAGGTTTTAAAAGGAAAAGCTCCAATTATTGCAGCGCATCAACACCAGAGGCGACGGGAGATTGGATTTTCTAGATCAACAATTAACTACTAAGCTCACCATCACCCTATCTAATATACATACCATTCGAAGGAACCGAAAAATTAAGCAGTTCATGGTAACAAACTTTAAGTTAGGAGCAAAACCACCAAATGGTATCCGAAACTCTAAAAAAAAAAAAAAAATGATAACATTTTATACATTAAAAGAATTGGCCTTTTATGCTGATTTCAAATATATAGAATCCATTGAGATTAATACTACCGATCAAAAGCCAAGAGTCTGGGAAAATCCGCCTGATTTCTGAAAAAAGGGGGGTGAAACACCACTAGAAAGTCAAACGATTTTAGTGAAAATCATATCATTGGATTCAGCATATCAGAGAACCTTACTGCAGATATTTTAAGCTCCTATATACAAAAATGTGGAATTTGCATTCTTTTTTGTCAGAAGAAATATCGCTTATGGGGGTCAATTTGCTGTTGTTTTTTTCTCCAGGGGTGATAGTATTTAGCCAATGCTCTTAGAAGGTCATGGGAGGGCTCTTTCGAAGGAAAACTAAAGGTTCTAGTACCCCTTTTCAGAGACCAAAATGAATGTGTAACGGGGAAGTGTCGTTTTCTGCCATTTTGTGGCACCAAACTGCGATTTTGCTCCAAAGAGGACTAAGTTGCCATCGATTGAAAATTCTGAGATAGCCAAGTGATTTAAAAAAAAATCAAAAAATTATGTTCTGAGCTTCACAGTTTCAGATGAAGTAATACCGCACGGTGGCGCATTCGTTCATGAAAAGTCATGTAATCTATACAAGATAAATTGTTAATATGGGCATTTATCTTTATGCTTAATTTGACCAAGTTGATTCAGTTGATTTTTCATGTAATTATGCTTAGTGATGTATAATCGCGCAACAGCTATTATGCAGAAGGGGCGATGGATCATTCTCTATGCGGGGGAGGGGGCAAACGCCTCAAAGAGCGCATTTAAAACCCAAACCTCCCACTCTCACTTAGCCTTCAGATAAATACAAAATGAATTTTGGAGGGGGGAAGAATTGATATTTCGTCCCTTTCGATTCCCAGAAAACTTTCGATCTATGTCCTTCTTATTGTTACTAGGGCAGATAATAGTACCCCACTCCTATTACAACAACTTTTTTTCTAGGTAGCACACATATTGCATTCACATGTCTAACGGTACAGAGATGGAAAAAGTGAGGTGGGACACCACGGGTATCGTCAGAAAATTTATTTGGGAGAAGGAAGGGGGCTCGCAAGTGCTACCAGGAGCTTTGTTTCAGTAATTTTAAATGGTAATACTTCTCCTTTCTATTCATGTACGATGTTTCACTGTATTTAAACATATGTATCACGTATTTAAACATCAAGTAACCCTATTGTAGAAGTTGTGATGGCTTCAGCCGCGTAAAAACTCAAAGTTCATGCAAAACGTCCACCCATATGAACAATAATAACCCTTTCCATCGACTCGAAATTCGGTAGTAAAACATCATTAAGGGTTTATTCAAGAGAACTAATATTCATCGAAAATTTTGACTAAATATTCAAATTTTATCACAAATTTTAATTACAATCCAACATCTTAATCATCAAGCGGAAAAACTGAAAACCGGGACGCTATCAAATAACTTGCAATTATGATGTATAAAATTTAACAGCAAGAAATCCAGAATTTATGGGGCCGGTAGCCCATATCATATCTTGGTGAGGTCTGGCCATGATATGAAAGACAAACAGAAATAAAATAGCAAAACAAGCTTTTGCAACCAATAGAGCTCTTTTGGACCAATCTTAAAAGGATTCCCTCCAGCGTGGAAGGATGAATGTAAGTATGTAATTAATATTTTAAACCCGGAAGAATTAACTATAGGCCTAACAATCTCAAAACAGAAAAAAGAAACTAAAAAAATTTGGCGACCATGAACTTCCGATGAAGAGCTGTGTCATTGCTTAATAGAACGAGAGCGAATACGAAAAAAATATGATCAAATCACACTAAAACACGTCGACCTTCCAATGTATAGCAAGATCTGTCTTACAACAAAACCTAGTCATTTATCAAAACATTCATTTGGGTCTTAACGACATATAAGACATATTTATTATCTTACATTACTCGGCAATTTGAGTGTAAAAAAAAGAGAGAGAAAAAAAAATTTGAAAGAAGAAGCATAGAGTACAAGTTCAGTGATCTTTAGATGACGGGAAAAGAGTTTTACGTCACACAGGAAAGAGGAATAGTCTTGCCCGACACTGGTCTTCGATCGAGTATTGATCTTCGATCTGATACACCTGGAAGATACCGATACAAAACTCAACAAAATCAATAAAAGAGAAGCCTTCTATTTGTAAACTACTACTACTACTACTACTAATAACTTACTGCATCACCAAGCCGCCTGAGGCCAACACAGCTACGCACGCTCCTTCTCCAACCTAATCTATTTAAAGCCTCCCTTTTTACACCTTCCCAAGAAGTTCCCATTTCCTTTAAATCTTTATTTATGACATCCTCCCAACCCAGACAAGGACGACCTGCTTTCCGTGTAGCCCCAGACGGTTGGCCAAAAAGGACAATCTTCGGTAATCTGTCATCCTTCATCCGTAGAACGTGGCCTAGTCATCTCAACCTTTCTTTCATTATAGCCCCAGAAAGCGGGATTGAACCACACTTTTCGTACAACCTATTGTTTGAAATACAGTCAGTCAGCCGGGTACCCAGAACAATCCGTAGGCAATTTCTCTGGAAAACATCTAGTAAATTTTCATCTGCTTTTCGGAGTGCCCATGCTTCAGAGCCATATTTGACCACTGTCATCACTGTAGCTTCCAATATTCTAATCTTGGTTTGTAGACTTATCTTTCTATTCTTTCAAACTTTTTTTAACTGTGAAAAAACACACTGAGCCTTAGCTATTCTACTTTTAACATCTTCACTGCTCCCACCATCTTTACTAATAATACTACCAAGGTAACTGAAGCTCTCAACCTGATCAATCTTTTCGTTACCTAATGTCACCTGTTCATCTTCACCTATTCCTAGCCTTAGTGACTTAGTCTTCTTAACATTAATTTTCAAGCCTATTTTAGCACCCTGAACTCGTAAAACCTCTAAAAATTCATTCATTTTGCTCACACTTTCATCTAATATGCTTAAATCATCAGCATAATCTAAGTCCAGGAATTAAAATGGAACAAAAGAAAGCGGGGCACTTATATGATATCCCGACAACACTTAAGAAGTAAAGTTAGGTTAATCATAATGAAATAGGCCAAAATATGATGAAAATATAATACTTTAGTAACAAAACTACGGAAACTATAAATACTAACAACTAACCGCAGCACCAAGCCGCCTGAGGTCAACACAGCTACGCACGCTCCTCGTCCATCCATATCTATTCAAAGCACCCTCCCAGGAAATTCCGACTTCCTTTAAATCTTTCTTTATGGCTATCCTCCCACCCTGGACGAGGACGACCTGCTTTCCGTCTAGCCCTAGACGGTTGTCAAAAAGGACAATCTTCGGCAACCTGTCATCCCTCATCCCCAGAACGTGCCCTAGCCATCTCAAATTACTTTCATTATAGTCCTAGAAAGCGGGATTAAACCATATTTTCGTACAGCCTACAGTTTGAAATACGGCCAGTCAGCCTGGAACCCAAAACAATCCATAGGCAATTTCTCTGGAAAACATCTAGTAAATCTTCAACCGCTTTTCAGTGTGCCTGTACTTCAGAGCCATACCTGACCACTGTCATCACTGTAGCTTCCAATATTCTAAACTTGGTTTGCAGACTTATCTTCCTATTTTTCCAAACTTTTTTTTAACTGTAAAAAAAACACCATGAGCCTCAGCTATTCTATTTTTAATATCTTCACTGCTCCCACAGTTTTTACTAATAATACTACCAAGGTAAGTGAAGCTGTCCTCCTGATCAATCTTTTTTTTACCCAACTTCACCTTTTCATCTTCACTTTTTCCTAGCCTTAGAGACTTAGTCTTCTTAACAGTAATTTTATAACCTATTCTAGCACCTCCCTGAACTCGGAAAACCTCTAATAGTTCATTCATTTTGCTCACATTTTCAGCTAGGATGATTAAATCATCAGCAAAATCCAAATCCAGGAGAGTTTTTTCTCCCGATTTGATTCCGTCCCGTTACCTCTCTTGTGCTCCTTAAGACAAAGTCCCTCAAAATAATCCATATAAAGGAGGATAGAACACAACCCTGCTTAACTCCTGATTTAATAAGAAAAAAAAAAAAAAAAAACAAAAAAAAAACAGCTGGTTATCTCATTTCCTACCTGAACCACAGCAGTGTTATTCAAGTACATAGCAATAATCACTTTAATGTATTTGTCTGGTATACCACACAAGGGTAAAACCTTTGCTAAAGCGCTTCTATCAACAGAATCGAACACTTGCCCATAATCTATAAAACTGAGGACCAAAGGTGTTTGACAACTAAGGCACTTATTAATTATCAAGTAAGGAGCGACCCGGCTCAATAGTAACCAAAACTCTAAAAAATGGAATTTTGATATCAATAGCTACATCAAAAGAATCGCATTTTAATTTTGATTTTAAATATATAAGTTTCATCAAGTTTAGTCTTACCCATCAAAAGTTACGAGCCTGAGAAAATTTGCATTATTTAAGAAAATAGGGGGAAACAACCCCCTAAAAGTCGTAGAATCTTAACGAAAATGACACCATCAGATTCAGCGTATCAGAAAACCCTACTGTAGAAGTTTCAAGCTCCTATCTACAAAAATGTGGAATTTTGTATTTTTTGCCAGAAGACAAATCACGGGTGCGTGTTTATTTGTTTGTTTGTTTTTTTGTTGTTGTTTTTTTCAGGGGTCATCGTATCGACCAATTGGTCCTAGAATATCGCAAGAGGGCTCTTTCTAACGGAAATGAAAAGTTCTAGTGCCCTTTTTAAGTGACCAAAAAATTGGAGGGCATCTAGGCCCCCTCCCACGCTCATTTTTTCCCAAAGTCAACGGATCAAAATTTTGAGATAGCCATTTTGTTCAGCATAGTCGAAAACCATAATAACTATGTCTTTGGGGATGACTTACTCCCCCACAATCCCTGGGGAAGGGGCTGCAAGTTACAAACTTTGACCAGTGTTTACATATAGTAATGGTTATTGGGAAGTGTACAGACGTTTTCAGGGGGATTTTATTTTGTTTGGGGGTGGGGCTGAGGGGAGGGGGCTATGTTGGAGGATCTTTCCTTGGAGGAATCTGTCATGGGGGAAGAAAAATTCAATGAAAAGGGCGCAGGATTTTCTAGTATTACTATAAGAAAACAATGAAAAATAAACCTGAAAACGTTTTTTCAAATGAAAGGAAGGAGTAGCATTGAAACTTAAAACGAACAGAGATTATTACGCATAAGAGGGGTTCTAAAAATACTTTAGCATAAAGAGCGAGGTATTTAGGAGGAGATAAAAACCTCGCTCTTTATGCTAAATTATTTTTAGTAATTTCAACTATTTATTCTACGGCCTTTCTGATTCAGGGGTCATTCTTAAAGAATTGGGACAAAACTTACGATTTAGTGTAAAGAGCGAGGTATTAACGAGGGTACAAACCCCCTCGTTTACATAATGAAAATATAAGATTATGAAAGTTTGTTACGTAAGTTAATTCTTAAGTTACGTTTATTTTTTACTAATAAAAACGTTCGTTAAAATTTAAAAGTTCTAGTTGCCCTCGCTCTTTACGCTAAAGTTTGACTCTTTGCCACAATTCTACTTTTTAAAACAATTAAAAACTTTAGTGCAAAGAGCGAAGGATTGCGGAGGGGACAACCCATTTCATATACGGAGTAATTTCTGTTCGTTTTAAGTTTTAATGTCGCTCCTTACTTTCAGCTAAAAAAATTAGTTTTTTTTTTATTTAATTAACCTAAGAGTGAAAGCTTAGTCGACACATCCTCGACCTTTTCTAACCGCATTGTTCTTATATTAAAACTTTGTCTACAGCGTCAATCAGTCTTAAAAGTATCATATTGAGTGGGCTGCTCAGCAGTGGTTCCAGCATTCAATACAGAGATAACAAAGCCAAATAGCAAAGAATCAACAGTTTTTGAGGCAGAAATAAAAGCAATTGAAAGTGCACTAGAATGTGTCTTTTAATAAAATTAGTGAAAGTGGCCAAAACCAAAATAAGTTCCTCATATGCAGTGACTCAAAATCAGCCCTCCAATCCCTAAAGAATTTTCCAAATAATTTTCCGTAAGTGTTATAGCTCTTTTCTGAAGATTGTTCAGAAAGAAGTAGTGATACAATTTTTGTGGTGTTCAGCCCATGTGGGGGTGGTGGATAATGAAAGAGCAGATAAATATGCCAAAAAGCCAGCAAAAAAGTTATTTTATACACTCCTACAGAACCATATAAACAGATTAGAGAGATGGTTAGAAGTATTTACCAAAAATATTTTGAGGAAATGAGGGATAATAGTAGTAATATAGCTCTTACCCAGAAAAAGAAACCTGGTTTTGATATGAAAAATTATAGTAGATTAAAAAGAAAATATGGTTGCTTAATGTTCCGTTTTCGGTCGACCCATGTAGGTATTAAGCATAGGTTGTTTATCAGAGGCAAAGCTGATAGTCCTCAGTGTGATAATTGTAGTGAGATAGAAAGTATTTTCCATTATGTTTTTGATTATAAAAAATATGAAAATTTAAGAAAAGAAATAGGAATGTTGTGTAAAGAGGAAAATTTAGGAGAGCTTTCGGTGGGGCTTGCAGTAGGAACTTTGATTGATGATGAATCCTTGAAGTATAGGATGATAGACTTGTTACAATGATGTAATAGGGATTGATTTGTATGTGGACTCTATCTGACCGAGTGTTTTACTAATTATCTAGGTACTTGATGAGTGATGTTAAAAAAAAGAAAAGAAAAAGGAAGATTGCTGACATGAGATAATAATTGCTGCATTGAAAGTAGCTACAGCTAATGGTGAAGTGCTGAGAAGACAGAAAATTAGTCATATTGAAGAAGTTTCCGACATTGCTGTCAAGAGGAGACTCAAATCTCTCAGATCAGGACCGCCTCCTAAACCTGTTTGTATTCATCAAAGGATAACCGCCCCCTTTTATACAGTAAGATATCCTCTGCATACTGTCCATAATCATACTGTCCAGGCATAAGAGGCAGTAGCTTGTGTATAGCCATTAAACATCTCTCAGCGATCTTATGGTGTCCGGCTGCTTCTAGCAGAAAAAGAAAATTTTAACTTAACCAACTATACAATACTAACAATTCTGGCAGCATATTGTTTTTTACTTACGGTTAGTTGCCACGACCTGTTTGTTGATCTAAATCCAGCAAAAACACCCACAGTATTGAGTATTTAACTCTGTCTACTTTTAGCCATGGCTTTCAATTTTTAGAGGGTCTCTAAATTCGACTTGATAGTAACATGTTACTTTCCTCGTCATTCAAGATGGGAGGGGGGCTCAAAACCTCCTATCAAGAGTTTTATACAATTAAAAATCGATTGTCTCTATTAGAATTTGCACTCCCTTGCACGTTGACTTTTTTTTGGGCAATAATTGATGATTTGCGGCTTAAAATGGCAGAAAGCGCCACTTTATTCAGGTCCAAATGATTCAAAGGTGAGGGGAATATTCAAGATGAGGAGAGGGGTCTCTAAACCTCCTTTTTAGGATTTTTACACGATGAAAAAACGAATGGGTATCATAAAATTTCCATTTTCTGGCATTTTGGCCCTCTTTGGGCAGAAACTGATGCTTAGTGCATCAAGGTGGCAGAAAAATTGACATTGCTGAGGCAAACAATGTCTTTTTACTTAAACATATCAATACTTCGTGCAAACAAGTTACTTTCCTAATTATCCAAGGTGGGATCTGTAGTTCGCCTGTGTAGCGTTTCTGACCATAGCAATTCCAATAGCATACTTTTCGTTGCGGTTTAACACCATTCTTAGGAAGTTTCAGGCTCTTTCCAAAATTTCTATATATTTGTTTCCGCAATAAAAATTTACAGTAGAGTTTAATCGAAGTAATACGTAGTTACCATTCCTCAATCAGCTACAGATTGGTTTTAAGCGATTTCGAACTACGGGCCAAGGTTCGCGCTCTTCTTAGTTTGCAGCTATCGCTGCAACCAATATAAAACCATTAAAATTCGAGCGTTTGAGCCATAAAAAGTCCTTAGAACTTTTGGTGACCAAAACTCTAGCTGAATGCTCATAAATTTACCCGACGTAACCTTTTTGTCCTTTGGGGAGGAATTGCATTTTGAGTTAAAAAAGAATAAACAAAGAAACCCTAAAGAAGGGTTTTGGGCATGTGTTTCCCATGCTTTGAGATGGGTTTGCTCAAAAACAAAAATTGTAACATACCAAAAGAATTGGTTTAGACCGAATAGGTGAACATCAAACTAACTATGCTAGATGAAGCTTACGGATTTTTTCGAGATTACTATATGGCCCCCCTTTCACTTCATTGCGTATTGGTACGGTGAGTAATATGGTCCGTCAGGTGCGCTGCAGCGAGGGCCTTGCGGGCCGCACCAATACACTTCGCTGGCCACGGGTTGCCGACCCATGATCTAAACTATAATTTTACTTGAATGCGATCAAATTACAGTTCACAACACTTGTTTCTGCTGGGTATCATCCGCCAAAACCTAGTAGGCTAAAAAATCATCCTGTTATATTCAGGATTCTAAGCTAATCCTTATGAACTAGGTGATTTGCGGCCTTTTTGCGTGATCAGTCTATGTGGTCGGCTAGATTTAGTAAAGAGGGATGTCGCCAAAATACTTTTTTCTCGATTCATCCCATTATACAAAATACGATTTTAAAATTGGGAAGGAAGAAAAATAATTGTAAATTATGAGATTTAGGGCTATGTTTTGGTAAGAAAACTGATTAGAGTCACATACTCTTTGCATACCCATGGCATTGTGTAAAATTTCAAGACAACTATTCTGGCCTGGAATAACAAAAAATTGCCAAAAGTAAGCCTGCTAGAGCGAAACAATACATACAGCGCAGGAGCAACACCTTGTGCTTGAAAGAGTCATAGTTCTCCTACAACGACTCTCACTGCTATGACTACTCCATCAACGACCATGCCTACTAAATATATTCTTGCCATGATTAACCCTACTGCAGCTGCTGCCGCTATAATTATCACTACTATTACGGTTAGTACTGTCACAACTATTGGTATCACAACTACTCTTAGAATGATAACTTCCGCCGTGAAGATTTCTAAAACTATACAGCTATTCCTGCCACAGTTATCTCCACCACTACTTTAGCTACTTCCACGACTGCGATTGCTATTGCAACTACTGATTTTCTATTACAGCTACTACTCCATGATAAAAAAAAAATACAGATTTCGAAAATGCATTTTATTAGAAAGTTATGTATTTTACACTTTATTGAAACAATTTTTAAACAATTCATATAAACAGTTAAGTGCCATATGGCACTTTAGAGTGGAGTAAATAAGACAAACTTATAAGAAACACACAGAGAAGTGTCTCTTAAATGTGCCAATAAACTTCTCTCTATGATACGATAGTAACCCGCTACCACTGGCGGAAAAAAAGAAAAGAAGGATACATCACGACTAACCATGCAAGAAAATAGTTCTCATATTTTTCAAGAAAGAAGCTTTTAGGATTTTAGACCGCGAGGAATCGACAGACCCTCTTAGAATATGCATCCCCCTCATTTTGCCCCCCTTTTAGCAAAAATTAATGTTTTTATGCATGTTTTGTTTTGTGGCACAGATTAAGTAAGTATGTATCTTTTGTGACACAGGTTAAGTAATCATGTATGTTTTGTGTCACAGGTTAAGTAAGCATCTATGTTTTGTGGCACAGAATATGTAAGCATGTATGTTTTGTGGCACAGATTAAGTAAGCATGTATGTTTTGTGGCAAAGGTGAAGAAAGCATGTATATTTTGTGGCACAGATTAAGTAAGCAAGTTTGTTTTGTGGCACAGGTTAAGTAAGCATGTACGTGGCAGAGGTTAAGTAAGCGTATGTGTTTTGTAGTACAGGTGAAGTAAGCATGTGTGTTTTATGGCACAGATTAAGTAAGCATGTATGTTTTGTGGCACAGGTTAAGTAGGCATGGATGTTTTTTGTCACAGGTTAAGTAAGCATGTAAGTTTTGTGGCACAGATTAAGTAAGCATGTATTTTTTTGTGGCATAAAATGGCAGGAAACGCATTTTTGATGTGGGCCAATATATGTGGTTCCTTAAAATAGGGCCGAAGCTATTTCAATTTCCATTCAAACTGAGTCCTCCCCCATGTTCGCTCTTTACTAGGTTGCAACCATTAGTGTAACCATGATGACCACAGAGATACTATTACTCTGCGTAATAAGATGGCCAAAATTTAATGGTTAAAAAATAATCCATTAATACATTAATTTACAATATAAAACGACTCTTTTAACCATAACTATTTCTGTCAGTCATAACTTGTGTCAGTAACATTTAAGTTTTGCAGAAAGAATCCAGCCCTGGTGTTACGGCCGCTTTTATTGCTAACACTCCTATCATTACTATTCTTCATGTATAGCAAAAATTTTAAATGCCAAGGAATTACTCTAAATGATAGGGGTAAATATTTGTTTAAGATAATCTATTTTAGTCTAGACTTAAGCAGTAATGTCACAAAAAATCTAAGGGTTAAGACAGAAACAGCCACTCGGCTTGTTCCTAAGATTAGAGAGTCAAGTCTACTGAAGTCCCACTTTTGTTGGAATCCTGTCTCTGATCTTCTAGGCCACATAACTGCCAGAATTCGAAAAGTGATATTTTAATCCGCATAAATTTGACAGTCCAGTGGAAAAACTGAATTTTTTTTTGCTTTTTGTCTACTAGTTGTTTGTAAAAGAAAAATTTTCCATACATGATACAAAACAGCAAATTTGATATCAAAGCTATTCTCTCAAACTATTGCGATGTGGAAAAAGAGAGCATATTGTATTTTGGGAAAAGTTTTAATATCTTAAAATTATTGCGTCCTTTGACTTATTGCAGTTCCATTTAACAAGAACAAAACAATTCAAATATACATGGGTCGTTTTAACCAAGAGAGCGACAAAAAAAAAACAAAAAACTAATTTAATATTCCAGCTATATAACTAATAGCCGTCCTCAGCTGCGATTATTACTGCTAATCAAACAATTCGGGGTAACTAACTGTAAGTAAGGAGCGACTCAACCCAGAGTAAGAGAGTAAGTGAATCTCAAGAATGTGAATTTTAATAATAATTAATTCATCAAAAGATTTGGCTATTCATGTTGATTCCAAATATATGGAATTCATTAAGTTTAATGTTACCCATCAAAAGTTACGAGCCTGAAAAAATGTGCCTGATTTTCCAGTAGTTCTTGGGGGTAAGCACCGCCAAAAATTCAAGTATTTTAAGAAAAATCCCACCATTAGATTCTTTATATCAGAGTCCCCTACTGTAGATGTTTCAAGCTCCTATCTACTAAAATGTGGAACTTAGTATTTTTTGGTCAGAAGAAAGATCACGGATGTGCGTTTATTTGTTTTGTATTTTTCCCCAAGGGTTACCGTATCACACTACTGGTCTTAGAAGATCGTTCGAACGAAGAGTGCTCGTTCGAACGGAAATCAAGAGTTCTAGAAACTTTTTAAGTGACCAAAAAGATAGGGAGACAGAGAGCCCCTTCCCGCACCCTCTTTTCCTCAAAGGCATCTGGTCAATATTTTGAGATAGCTATTTGATTAAGCATAATCAAATGCCTCTGGAAACGAAGCGACCCCCCTCACCACATAGGGAAAGGGCTTTAAGTTATGCAATTTTCCCATTGTTTACACACATTATTTGTTATCGGGATATGCTCAGAAGTATTTGGGGAGGGAGGATTTTCCATTTGGGAGGATTCCAGAATTTTCTGTAGGGGGGAAATTTTCCAAAGAAATTTAACACGGAGAGGAGGAGCAGGGCAAAGTATTATTCGAAAAACGATGACAAATTAAATTAAAATTTGAAATTTCCAACTGAGAGCAACGAGCAGCATTAAAACAAAAATAGAAATTATCGCGTTTATAACGGGGATTTCCTTCCCCTTCCTCATCCCTCGTTCTTTACGCTAAAGTTTGACTTTGTGTCCAAATAAAAAAAAAATGAATCCTGAAATACAGGGGACTTTAAATTCAAATGAGAAGTATTTTAAAGAGTTTTGTGGCTTGAACATAATGAGAAAAGGATGAGGAAGGGACGCCCTTTCATATATGGAATAATTTCTGTTCGTTCTAAGTATTAATGTTGCTCCTTACTTTGAGTTGAAAATACTTCCAAAGACCAGCAACTACATCCCAATCTACTCAAAGCTTAACTGCTTACTCCCTCCCAAGGAATTCTAATTTCCTTTTACTTCTTTCTTATATGCTCTTCTCAACCCATTCAATAATACAATGCTTTCCTTTTTGCCTGAAATAAATGGCTAAATAGCACGATTTTCGGTAATAATCATGATTTTTGGTAAAAATTGCATTGCAATTATATAGAATTGTATCATTAACACCTTCCCAATCTAGGTAAGATTCAAAAGCATTAGAAAGGTTCTTTCAAATTTCGGCTGTGTCATTAATCCTTTTTTTTCTATCGACTCCTTTCCCTGACACTTTGACTTGATACCGCCTGTAGTAGATCTTCTTACAAAACAGTTAGGATACCCGTGGTAAGATACGATATTCCTCGGTTTTCAAGAAGGGGAACTCTAAACCTCTAGTTAAGGGTCTAGAACATGACAAATCACTCACCTCAGAGTTTATATCCTCTGTCATTTTGACTCTATTTGGGCCAAAATATATATTCTGCAAGAGAAACTGGCAAAAACAACACTTTCTGCAGCGCCATCTATTTCGTATTAAAGCATGGCATTAAACACTTCCATTTCTTTTCTAATGAGCCTTTTCGCGGTATTCTACAGTTTTTCAAAATTTGGGGACTTCGAAGCCCATAGTCAAAGGTTCTTGACTGCAGCGATTTCAATGAATTACATTTTATTTCAACTCGAATTTAATTTTGAACGGTTTCCTGATATTCTTGAACTTCTTAAATATTCTCTTAAAAATTTTTCATTCAGTTTGAATATTGTTTTAACAAGAACTACTGTTTTCAAAATAGTGTTCCATGGGGAACACTTATCACTAGACAGGTTTCAAATTTAGGGCAATTCAAGCCGTTGCTGCTATTGCAACCATTAGAGCTTCTGCTGCAACCATTATTTTGGTTCACTCTCTTATTTAATTTTCGAATTCCGGAACTGAGGCAGAGGAATGGGATCAATGTGCCTGCCTCCATGACCTTTACACGTCTCTCATTGGGGAAAAAAATGAGCTTAATCTTTGTTTCTCTCTTAGTAGTGACAAAAGAAAGTTGGTCTGTGGCATGAAAATGAACTTATGAACAAAAACAGATTTTCTTCTTTTTTTTTGTAACGCTTGTCGGTAGTCCTTGTTTAACTAATCCTTTCATAAAAAGTTACTTCATAAGATACACCATTTAAGGGAATTTGAAGAAGTTGATGCCTTCATTGTTCAGGCAAATAGACGGAGAAAGTTCGATGCAAGCTCTGATCAAAAACGAAGTCCTGATTTGACGCAAAATGGGTAATTCTTCCTTCTTCTCCTTGTTTGGATTGTTATCGAGACGCTTTCGCATAAACTCATTACGAAAATGAAAATCCGCTAGGCTTAGTTCGATGCAACAAAAAGCTAGGTCCTAACTACGTACAAAAACGACCCAAATCCCGATTCTGTGTAAACAATAAACAAGTTGGGTCCAAGCTGGACTTAGTGCTTTCCAAATGTTTCAGCAGAAATATAAGCAATAAAAAGACTTACGCAAGGATTTCAACCCGTATCACTATAAGCAAAAAATCAAAACCTCTAGCCCCTCCATTTAACTAAAAAAAAAAGAAAGTGCTGGCACGCTGCACCTAGTTTTAATAACAGAATATCAATCTATATAATTGGAGGTATAAAATGGGACCATGGCCAAGCTAGTCCAGTAAGTTAAATTGTGAGCATTAAATTCTGAACCTCGGGTTCTTGCGTACTTGTACAGAACAGGATGGGGGGTTGCGTTCCAACTCTAGAATGACCCGGAGGGCCACCTCCCTCTGGAACACTGGTACTCTAAAAATCTAATAATTTTCCCTCCCCCAAGAATTCACTCTAACCTCCCCTCTTAGTTAGCACCCATCTACACTCGCGTTTCCTGATAAATTTTCAGTTTTATTGTCTAGCAATCTTAAACATCTTTGACGGAATTTTGATTAGGATCAGGATTTTAAATTTCTAGCAATAAAATACACTACCTCTGATATACCCATCGTGCGCATGAATAGTATTCAGGTGTTTTCTAGCTGCAACATCCCATATTCTCAATTCGCCATCACATGAACCGCTAAAAAGCCATGATATTCTTTCAGGATGTTTGGCCAGTGTGTAGACAGCTAAAAGACAACTATGTTTAAGTCAAAGCTACACTTAACCTCCTCGACACCCCGCTCCTTACGCTAAAGTTTTTTATTGTTTTAAAAAGTAGAGTTGCGAGAAAGAATCAAACTTTAGTGCAAGGAGCAGGGTTTAGAGGAGGAAAAGCCCCTTTCATATACGGAGTAATTTCTGTTCGTTTTCAGTTTTAATGTCGCTCCTTACTTTCATTTCAAAAAACTTGTTTTTTTATTTAATTTCTGAGAGTTTTTGAATTAATGCATGTCTGATTTTGGCTCTCCGTACATAAATTATTCAAATAAAATTTACATATTAATTCTTTTTTTGGCTAAATGGCTTTCTCTTAGTTTTGATCAGACGATTTTGAGAAATAAGGGGTGGGGAAGGAGGACTAGTTGCCCTCCAATTTTTCGGTTACTTAAAAAAGCAACTAGATCTTTTAATTTTTAACGAACGTTTTTATTAATAAAAAATATACATAACTTAAGAATTAACTTACGTAACAAACTTTTATATTCTTATATTTTTGATTATATATATGAGGGGGTTGGTCCCCTCGTTAATACCTCGCTCTTCACACTAAATCTTGTTTTGTCCCAATTCTTTAAGAATGACCACTGAATCAGAAAGGCCGTAGAATAAATAGTTGAAATTAATTAAAAATGTTTTAGCATAAAGAGCAAAGTATTTATCTCCTCCTAAATACCTCGCTCTTTATGCTAAAGTATTTTTAGAACCCCTCATATGCGTAATAATCTCTGTTCGTTTTAAGTTTTAATGCTTCTCTTTACTTTCAATTGAAAAAACTTTTTCACGTTTATATTTTCATTGTTTTTTTTTAATAGTAATGCTAGAAAATCCTGCGCCCTTTTCACTGAATTTCTCTTTCCCCATGAAATATTCCTCCAAGGAAAGATCCTCCCATATAGCCCCCTCCCCTGAACTCCACACCCAAACCAAAAAAATCCCTCTCATAACGTCGGTACACTTCCCAGTAACCATTACTGTATGTAAACATTCCCCCAGGGACTGTGGGGGGTAAGCCATCCCCAAAGACATAGTTATTATGGTTTTCGACTATGCGGAACAAAATGGCTATCTCAAAATTTTGATCCGTTGACTTCGGGAAAAACATGAGCGTGGGAGGGGGCCTAGGTGCCCTCCAATTTTTTTGGTCACTTAAAAAGGGCACTAGAACTTTTCATTTCCGTTAGAATGAGCCCTCTTGCAACACTCTAGGACCCCTTGGTCGATACGATGACCCCTGGAAAAAAACAACAACAAACAAACAAACAAATAAACACGCACCCGTGATTTGTCTTCCGGCAAAAAATACGAAATTCCAAATTTTTGTAGATTGGACCTTGAATTTTTTTCTTCCATAGGGTTCTTTGATACTCTGAATGCGATGATGTGATTTTCGTTAAGATCCCATGACTTTTAGGGGGTGTTACTCCCTATTTTCCAAATAAGGCAAATTTTCTCAGGCTCGTAACTTTTGATGCCAAAGACTAAATTTGATGAACCTTGTATATTTAAAATCAGCATAAAAATCCGATTCTTTTGATATATCTCTTAGTATCGAAATTCCGTTTTTTAGAGTTTCGTTTACTATTGAGCCGGGTCGCTCCTTACTAGAGTTCGTTACCACGAACTGTTTGATAGTAGAGATAATCTCCAGAAGCAATTAGATATAATAAAAAATGATCTAGAAAAGAAGGATTTAGAGTTGTACGCTAAGAAGTCAGTAGTATTAATATTTAGGAGCAAAGGGGCTGTTGATTCTAAGGTTCATTTTAATTTTGGAGGAATGATGTTAGAGATGAAAGAAGAATTTGTTTATTTGGGTGCTAAGTTTAGTGCAGTAAGATGGATGTCAAGGCATGTAGAAGATTGTAATTTAAGAGGTAATAGGCTAATCAATCTGCCTTTGAGAAGTAATTTAGGTCAGCTTGCTGACATGAGGATCCAAAAAAGAGTTTTCCCGACAAAAGTAGCTTCTAGTTTAGATTGAGGTTATGAAGTTTGGAATTTTGCTAAAGCAGCTAAGCTAGAAGTATTTCAGCTAAGACATTTTAAGAGAACCTTAGGCTTGACAGATTCATTTAGTTCAGTGGTACTGAAAGGAGATTTGGGGCTTTTTACCTAAGAAGTGTTCGATTAGTTAGAATGGTGAAATTCTGGGAGAAAATAACTAAGCTTCCTAAAGTTTGGCTTCTTAAGGCAGCTTATTTAGACAGCTTGAAGGACGGTAGACGGGATTCGTGGCCACATCAGGGCAAGAAAGTACTGGACCTTTGTGGCCAGTCGGAGATGCGGAATGAAGGGAAAGGCCCAATGGGTGAAAGCGTGTCAGCATGGAAGAAATTCCAGCGACCCTAAATGACCAAGACATCCAAGAGTGACAAGCTCATAGGGATCAATCTATGTCTTTGAGGTTTTACTCCCAAGCTAAAGACTTTTGGAAGGGGGAGGTTTGTTTTAAATTTTGGTTGAATACAGAGGATTCGAAGAACTGTTGTTGGTAAGAGGGGATAGTTTGGAAGGAAATTTTTGGGAAAGTTTAGGCTGACGGCTGGCCCATGCTTTTGCCCTATGTGTGGATGTATGAATGAAAACTTATTTCATGTTGTGTCCGAGTGTAAAGAGCAATCTGAGTTGCGGAATGTTTTGGAAGAGTGTTTGGAAGTAAATCCCGGTTAATTGAGCGGATGGCTGAGAGAAACGCATGTGCTATTAAACAGTTGTGTAAGTTTCTTCGTTTAGGGATTAAACACAGGGGATCATGTATGAGGGGATAGCTTGTTACGGTTCTTATGATTGGTGTTTGCTGCTTAGTATGTTGAGCCTTGACTTTTTTTTCTAAAGTTGTATTTTGTTCCTGAACTTTGTTTGTAGACTTTATTGTGTTGCTATGGTCGCAGGCTTTTTACAATAATTCTTATCTATAACAATGCCTCCGGGGCTGGAACGAGCCCCCAGGGCCATGGAGCCAGAGGTTTAAGTTATAACCAAGGGGTATACAAGGTTCTTATGGAATGGGCGGCCGTATTATATTCAGATGGGTCTCATTTGATTTTAAACTGGAAGTTATAGTGACCTTTTTAAGAGTCAAAGTGATTTGATGGAAACCAACCCCGCCCCCACCCATCATTTTCCATAACAAACGTCCAAATAAAGTTTTAAGACATCAATTTTGTCAACATTGTTGAAAAGCTCAGTATTTACATGTTTAAGGATGTCAAATCCCCCCCCCCCTCTCCTCAAAGCCTAAAGGGAAGGGCTGCAAGTAATGCAATTTGTTCATTATTTAAACATAGTGCGTGTTATTGATAAAAGATATGGATGTTTGACTTCTACTTTCCCAAACTACGAAAAGCATTAAGATAAGTCTTTCAGGGAATGTTAAGTGAGAGTTGAACTAAATCATAACACGTTATAGGTATATGGGTTGTTAAAAGTATGTAACTCATGAATGACTGAGTATTAAAATTGGAATGTTCATGAAATGATAACGGAGATGATTAATTGACCAAAAAGACATTTGTATTTGTACACTACTATAACTACTGCAGTTTCTACTGGTACCACAAGTACTATTACTACTACCACTACTATCACTAAAACTAATACTTATATAGCGAGTACTATTAAGGCCGAAGATATTAATCTGAGGAAACGTTGAAGGAAATTTTAAACTAAATTAAAACATAATATGTATATACAGATTGCTGATACGGTTGTATTTACCAAAGGGCGAAATTTACCAGTTACTACTTTTATTAATACCACTTCTACTACTGTTACTATTAATAATTGTATAATATTACTGCTACAACTGTCGCACTACTACCACTACTACTATGACAATTAAGGTTGTCATCCGTACATCAGAAATATTTAGAAATATCCTCTGAAAATTTCCCCTTCATACCCTTAGGCGTAGTTGTAATAGCAAGTACAGCAGTAATACAGCCACTTAATCTAATGCAATTGGCTATTTCTGTTATATTGTCGATTTAGTCTTTTAAACCAGTATATCGTATGCTTCTTGAAATTAGTGACCTTAACCTTACAAGTAGTTACGATAGAAGTAGTAACTGGAGCAATAGTAATAGCAGTAGTAAAGCTAGTAAATGTTGCAGTAGCAGTAGTATTAGTAGCAGTGTAAACATATTTTCTTTTGGTCAATTGATCATCCCTTAAAGCATTCTCTGAGAGTTACAGCATAATATGCAAAGAAATTGTTAAGATACACTATTTTGACAATTAAAATGCACATAGTTTTTTTTGCTAGTTCGAATTTGCCATCAATATTCTATCAAATTTTACCTTCATAGACTTAGCCTTAATAGTAGGCTACTATTATCACAGTAGTTTCGGTGGTAATAAAAGTAGTTGCAGCGTTAGTGTTGTATTAGCAATAGTAGTACCAGTACTGGCATCAGTATTATTAGTGTTAGTAGCACGTGCTTATTGCCTTTTTTTAGTAGTAGTATTAATTTATTATCCAAAATAAATAACAGAGATAAAATCAATCGGTAGCACACCAAAAGCGTCACTTGCGAGGGTGTACTACTAACAAAATGAACAAAAAATAGAAGAGAAAAAAAAATAATAAAAACAAAGAACAAAAAAAAAACAACAAGTTAATCTATAATAAGCAGAAGGGTGAAACCGTGTACAGAGAAAAAAAAACTTACATAAATATTTCATGCACAATAAAACAACATAATGTCATGATCCCGAAGCAAAAAACAAAAACAAACAAACAAAAAACAATTATTGACAATATTAATTCCATCATTCTCAATCTATTTCAAAGGTATACCTAACAGGCAAACCCACACGCAGCTCGGTTTTAAATTGATTAATGGGCAATTCTTTGGTACTTGGGACAAGCTTATTCCACAGCTTAGTCTCTCTATAAATAACTGAAAAAGCAGTCCTACTTGAAATTAGGCGTGGAACCACAATATCTCCACTTTTTCGAGTTCTGTGACCATGAACATTAGATCTTTCTCGAAAAATCCTGTAAAACATTCTGGAACGCAACCATAATAGTACTTATATATAAAAACCAGTGTATAAAAATCCAGCAATCCGGCTGCAGGCATTATATTAATCATACTGTACACTGACCCGACCGAATCGGTTCCCTATTCCACAAAATGATGTAATGGCATTATTCTGGAGCACACGGATTGGGCGAAGTATTGAGGGGAATGTCCCAAGCTATACAGACAAACAATACAAAATATACGGATGTATATTGGTCAGTTGAACATCACTTTCATGATGCCCCGGAAGTTTCACCTTGACACATTAAGCCATTTCAAAAAAATTGTTGCAACAATATGTGCGCTTTTTCACCCTTCTGAAATTCCCTTTCCCCTTAATACTCTAAGCTTTACAAGTTGTTGCAATCGAAGTAGTCGTTAGAGTAGTTTAGTAGCAATAGTAGCATAAGGAAAAGTAGCAGTGGTATTAGTGTTAGTAGTAACATGCATATATTAATTTTTTTGTCAATTGATCTTCCCCTTTAAGTATTCTCCGAAAGATTCAACTTAATGCCTCAATCAATTGTTGAGATATTCCCTTTTGACAATCTGCACGTAAATACTGTATTTGGAATTAGTTCAAATTCCCTATCAATATTTTGTCAAATTTTCACCTTCATACGTGTAGCATTAATTGTACTAGTAACAAGCAGAAATTAACATGAGTAGAGCTCAAAACCCCAAGCCTTCCCAAGCCCAGAACTAATCTGCACTTAAAAAAACTTTACTTTAATTTTAATAAATAACACTTAATTTTAATAAATCAAATATTATTTACATTTCAACTAATAAATATCAGTATATGTATATCAAACTGAAAATGCCCATTTGTATTTTTTTTCAGTGAAGTGCAAATTATGCTCTGGCCTTGAGAAGGCATAGGGAGTTTAGACCCCTACTCATGTTAATTTCTGCCCGTTTCGAGTTTGACTCAGTTATTAATAGTAATTTCTGTTCGTTTTGGGTTTCATTTATTTATCAATGCTGACTTGTGGTAGTTTTATGCTTGGTAGATTATTTTATTTTGACTCATTTTTGGTTTAATGGAGTTCTTCACTTTTCTTTGAAAAACTTATTTTGTGGAAAAAGGTTTTTTTTTAACTTGATTACCAAGAAGTAACAACTTGTAAGAATTTCCACAAGCTCATATGATTGTTAGATGTCTATACTACTGCTTAAATAATGACCGAAATAACGCTTTTTTTCTTAAATGGTGAAAGTATTTGCAAAAGAAGAAAAATTAAGGGGGTGGAATGGCAAACTAAAAAACACATAAACAAATTAACAGATTTACAAACTTGTATAACTTACCATCTCTGTGCCCATCTAGGGAACAAATAAAAGGCTTGGCGAATACTCTTTCAAGCTTGACTGAATTCAGAGCTCTGGTGTACTCCCGTGCCACTTCAAATGGATGCAAAGATGGGTCATAGTTCCTATGAATTTTGTGGATATCATGCTTGGTTTCACGTATATACTCATCTGGATTTCGCACAAGAGTCTTAATCTTCATTTTAACTTTTCATCTAGAATTAAAAATATTTTAATAAAACTATAAGTCCCTTTGTCTATTCAAAGCATCCCTCTTTGCACCCTCCCACAAAGTTCTCATTTTGCTCAAGTCTTTCTTCACATTTTTTAAATTTAAAATAAAACAAGAGCTAAGAGCTCATATGGCACTTGTGATGAGGTAAGAAGAGCCAAGAGCCAAGAGCTGATTTAGTATGAGCTCTAGCAAAATTCTAAGAATCAATAGATTGCTTTAAAAGGAAAATCAGAGGCTTAATGCCAGTCAGGATTTAAAATAAGAACTCTGAGTCATGAGGTCCTTCTAAATGTCAAAACTCATTAAGATCTGATCACCCACTCTAAGGTAAAAATACCTCAATTTTTCTACTTTTTTCTCTCCCTTCAGCCCCCCAGATGGTCGAATTGGGGAAAACAACTTTATCAAGTCAATTTGTGCAGCTCCCTGACACAACTAACAATTTTCATTGTCATAGCACATCCATAAGCTTCAAACTTGCCAAAGCACTGAACCCCACCACCTAACTCCCCCAAAAAGAGCAGATCCAGTCCAGTTACATCAATCACATATCTATGACATTTATAAGCATTTTCAAACATTTCCGGTTTCCCCCTGCAATTCCCCCCAATGTCAACAGATCTGGTCATGGTTTGAAATAAGAAATCTGAGACATGAGTTCCTTCTAAATATCAAATTTCATTAAGATCCAGTCACCTGTTCTTAAGTTAAAAATACCTCAATTTTTCCAAATTAACAAGCCACAGCTCCCCCAAAGAGAAAGGATCAGTACCAATTATGTCAATCTTGTATCTATAAGTTGTGCTTATTCAATCCATCAAGTTTCATCCCAATCTCTCCACTCTAAGGATTTTCTAAGATTTCTGCTTCCCCCTCCAGCCCTCTATGTCCCTGGATACAATTCAAATTAAAAATGGAGCATCTGAGACATAAGATTCTTCTATATATCAAGTTTCATTAAGATCCAATCACCCATTTTTAAGATATCTCAATTTTCACATTTTCAAAAAATTCTGGTTTCCCTCTCCAACTCCCTTCAATGTCACTGGATCTGGTCTGGATTTAAAATGAAAGTTCTAAAGCATAAGATCCTTTTAGATATCCTCATTTTTTCTAATTTTTCCAAATTACTCCCACCCCAAACTCCCCCAAAGAGAGTGGATCCGGTCTGATTATTCAGTCACCTATCTTGGACTTGTGCTTATTCTTTCCACCAAGTTTCATACTGATCTCTCTGCTTTAGCATTTTCCAAGATTTCTGGTCCCCTCCCCTCCTAATGACACTAGATCCAGTTGGGATTTCAAATAAGAGATCTGAGTTTTGATGTCCTTCTAAATATGAAATTTCATCAACATGTGATCAATCTTTTGTAAGTTAAAAATACCTCATTTTTTCTAATTTCTTAGAATTGACCCTTCCCCCAACTCCCCCAAAGAGAGCAGATCCATTCCAGTTATATCAATCCTGTATCTGGGACTTGTGCTTATTTTTCCCACCAAGTTTCATCCCAATCCCTCCACTCTAAGCATTTTCCAAGATTTTAGGTTCCCCCCCCCCCAACTTCCCCTTTGCCAGATCCAGTCAGGATTTAAAATAAGAGCTCTGAGACATGATATCCTTCCAAACATCAAATTTCATTAAGATATGATCACCCCTTTGTAAATTAAAAATACCTCATTTTTCAGAATTAACCCTCCCCTCCCCCCACAACTCCCCCAAATAGAGCAGATCTGTTCCAGTTATGTCAATCACGTATCTAGGACTTATGATTATTTTTCTCATCAAGTTTCATCCTGATCCCTCTACTCTAAGCATTTTCCAAGATCTTAGGTCCCCCCCCCCCAATGTGACCAGACCCAGTCGGAATTTAAAATAAGAGCTCTGAGACATGATATCCTTCCAAACATCAAATTTCATTAAGATATGATCACTCCTTTGTAAGTTAAAAATACCTCATTTTTTTAATTTTTCAGAATTAACCCTCTTCCCCCCAACTCCCCCAAAGAGAGCGGATCCATTCCGGTTATGTTAATAATGTATCTAGGACTTGTGCTTATTTCCCCCCCCCAAGTTTTATGTTAATAATGTATCTAGGACTTGTGCTTATTTTTCCCCACCAAGTTTCATCCTGTTTCCACCATTCTAAGCATTTTCAGAGATTTTAGGTTCCCCCTCTCACTTCCCCTCAATGTCACCAGATCCAGTCAGGATTTGAAATAAGAGCTTTGAGACATGATATCCTTCCAAGCTTCAAATTTCATTAAGATTCAGTCACTCCTTTGTAAGTTAAAAATACCTCATTTTTTCCGATCTTTCAGAATTAAGCCCACCCAACTCCCCTAAACAGAGCAGATCTGTTCTGGTTATATTAATCATGTATCTAGGACTTCTGCTTACTTTTCCCACAAAGTTTCATCCTAGCCCCTCCACTCTAAGCATTTTTCAAGATTTTAGGTTCCCCTCCCCTTGAACTCCTCCCAATGTCACTGGATCTGTTTGGGATTTAAAATAAGAGCTCTAAGACATGATATCCTTCCAAACATCAAATTTCATTCAGATCCCATCACACATTTGTAAGTTAAAAATACTTCATTTTTTCTAATTTTTCTGAATTGACTGGCCCCCACTCCCCCCCCCAGATGGTCAAATTGGGGAAATGACTAGTTCCAATTTAATCTGGTCTAGTCCCTGATAAGCCTGCCAAATTTCATTGTCCTAGCTTACCTGGAAGTGCCTAAAGTAGCAAAACCAGGACAGACCAACAGTGCCATAACAATTCATATGGCTTGAAATTCTACACAAGCAACAGGAATGCATGGTAAAATTCTAGTTAATTGACTTCTTGCTATCTCAGAAAGGGTTTAGGTTAAGAAAATGAAACTTTCAGGGATGAATCTACAGAATAAAGTATGTCCTGGGAAGATATTTTGAAGCAACTACCTCCACTCCTTCTCCCTCTAGAGGCCCTTAAGCTTTGATGACCTTTGAAAATATGTGTTATAAAAGTGAAACCTTACAAAATAGATCCTCTGCTTAATTGAAGTACAACAAAATTGTTTTCAGCTTCATAACTTTGCTCAATTCCATTTTATAAGGTTTTAAAGATATGCAAATACATTTGCTAAATTTTGAAAAAAAAAAAAAAATTGATTTGGCTCAAAATTCTACTCAAATAACAGGAATTGTATTTCCAGAACTAAAGGCAGAGAAAAAGCAACTAGTATCTGAAAATTAAGGTAAAATGTTGTTTTGCCAAATTTCAATAGGTATAGACCTGTTGGTAAAATTAGAGCAAACAGTATTACTGGCTTTCATATTAAGTGAATATACCACTCAATGCCTTTTTTAGGCTCTTTACTAATATAATAATTGCTTCTACTGGAAATGTAAATTTAAGCACATTTCGACCTCTTAAAAAGACCAAAACATGGGGTATAAAAAAGGCTAAGAGAATTGGTCTCAAACCTTAAATACCTTATAACATTGATCTCAACCTTTGTTATAAATCCATTTTTTTTTAATGTCTTATAATCCACAAGCACTGATTTTCCAATATCAATTTGGATAAATTAATCTTTCTAATGTTATGATGTTTTCTTCTTCCTTGACATCAAATTTTAAATAAAAGCATGTGTTTTTGGTCAAAAATATGAAAGCTGGCTATTATGAATGCCAGTTATACTGTTTGCTATAAATTTAACTATATTAAATACAGCAATGGTTAGTTTACATATTTGATATATGCTATGTATTACCCCCACCCCCCTGATGTGCAAATATATAGCCCAAATTTGTTTCTAAACTATTACAGATTTGCAATTTCAAATATCCTATTATTTTGTAAAAATAATGTAAAACAAATTGTAAAACAATCAAACAAAAGTTTCATTTTCATAACCTAAACCATTTCTAAGATAGCAAGAATTCAATTAACTAGAATTTTACCAGAATGCATTTCAAAACTAAAATCAGAGAAAAAGAAACTGAAAAACTGAGAATAATCTGGTACAATATTGTTCTATCCAAATTCTATTAGGTAGGCTATAGACCAGTCAAGTAGGAAAATTTCTAAGACTTGGGAACCAGAAGAGTATTAAATCAGTAGTTTGGCAATACCTTGCCAGACTATGTTTTTGGCCCTAGACTTGTTACTGAAAGTTTTATTTTGTTAACTAATCCCTTTTCCAAGAAAGCAAACAGTAGCATGTCAAAAATTCATCTTTTTCATATTTCTAATCTAACACCTTTCCAAGGTAGCAAAGAGTAGGCCTAGCTTTTCCAGAATTTTATCTAAGTTTTAAATATTTGTCTTGGCTTCTAGAGCTTGATTTAGCCTATTGGTAAAATTCTAGTCCATTGACTTCTTGCTATCTTGGAAAGTTATTGGGCTAGTGAATTGAAACTTTCAGGGATGTGTCTACAGGCTAAAGTATATCCCTGGAAGTTATTTTTAGGTCCCTAACTATACCCCTTCCCCCTCTTCTATATAACGCAGCTTTTTGTGCATTACAGCTTATATTTTGGTCAAATTTGATCCTATATTACTATTAAAAGTGTAAATCCTTGCTTACCTTAGAAAAATTCAACTTTTCACTGTTTTTTAAGCTACTATATTCCATAATTAGATCACAAGCATTGAAAAACAATTATTACCTTTTATGGTATATAGTTAAGACTGGAATGTAGGCGTTTAAACAAACCCTCTTGTCAAGTTTAGATAACAATATTTTGAAGTGTTTTATCTAAGCCTTTAAACAGGGTTAATTTAAGGGGTTTCTCACTCCAAATTATGATTAAGTGCAGGTTATCCTTAGCAATTCTTCTAGTAATTATTTATGCAATATAATTTTTTTTATGTTAATCTATGGAAACTTTCAATATTTATTTATCAAAGAAGAGGCTTTTTTAATTTTGTTTAATTGATGTAATATAGAATGTGCCAGCTATATGTGATTACTATGGTGCTACAACAGGGCAGTTGCCCAAATAAAAACTTCAACAATTTCGTTATTCAAGAATTAGTTTTTATAATATGGCAACCCTGCAAGTCTTCTGTTCTTTCTTAGTTATTTTTTTTTCTCTTATTGGCTTTTCAGGTTTGATTTTATTTATTCAAATTTCTTGTGTGTTCAAGGGCATATGTAAGTTTTTGTTGGGGGGAGGAGGGGTAAAAAAAGTACTAAACGTGGAAAGATTTGTTTATATGTATTTTGTTACTTTTTACAAGTTGAAAAAATTTGGGGTGGGGTTGAAACTTGGTAGCCAACCCCCTGGGTACGGCTTTGGTAGTTTCTATGTTTAAGTGTATCAATAACATCTACCTTTTAAATCATAATGGCGAAGAGAAAGTCCATTTTTTCAAGAAGGCTCAATAGCAATTTTTAAAAACCTGAAGAGAGGCAAAACAGAAATCTGAGACCAGTGGCGTCAATTACAAGAGGGACAAGGGAATTGCCCCATACTCTCACTCTAGATTTTTTTTTAAATACTTTCATTGAAAATGCCTTTATTTGTGTTTTCTTTGAAAACGAACGACAGATTCCCCCCCTCCGCTATATTTTCAAAATGCATTTTACACCTCTCTAAATTTTGTGATTTGACACTGTCTTACACAGGACCTCTCAATTCAACAAACACAAAGAAGACTTACGAATATCTTATGGATTTGTTAGCAATCTTTAACAATATTTCCGTCATTATAAATTTTTCACAGATATATTAAAAATAAGAATGCTAAAATACCTTATAACTTCATCAAAAGCTCCTTTCAGATCCAGGAAAGCTGTTCCGGCTCCCTGGGGAATTGCTATGTCACTCGTAATTACCTTTCCATGTGTCATCCAGTATTCAAAAGAGTAATTAATGTAGAGTCCATATATTGAGAAGACCATTTATTTTAATGGCAATGTAAATATGTGGGAGGTTGTGAGGAAATTAATACAATCTTTTCCCTTTAAATTCAAATTGGTTAGGAAAGTTTTTGTTGGGGGGAGGAGGGGTGAAAAAAGTACTAAACGTGGAACGATTTGTTTATATGTATTTTGTTACTTTTTACAAGTTGAAAAAATTTGGGGTGGGGTTGAAACTTGGTAGCCAACCCCCTGGGTACGGCTTTGGTAGTTTCTATGTTTAAGTGTATCAATAACATCTACCTTTTAAATCATAATGGCGAAGAGAAAGTCCATTTTTTCAAGAAGGCTCAATAGCAATTTTTAAAAACCTGAAGAGAGGCAAAACAGAAATCTGAGACCAGTGGCGTCAATTACAAGAGGGACAAGGGAATTGCCCCATACTCTCACTCTAGATTTTTTTTTTAAATACTTTCATTGAAAATGCCTTTATTTGTGTTTTCTTTGAAAACGAACGACAGATTCCCCCCCTCCGCTATATTTTCAAAATGCATTTTACACCTCTCTAAATTTTGTGATTTGACACTGTCTTAGACAGGACCTCTCAATTCAACAAACACAAAGAAGACTTACGAACATCTTATGGATTTGTTAGCAATCTTTAACAATATTTCCGTCATTATAAATTTTTCACAGATATATTAAAAATAAGAATGCTAAAATACCTTATAACTTCATCAAAAGCTCCTTTCAGATCCAGGAAAGCTGTTCCGGCTCCCTGGGGAATTGCTATGTCACTCGTAATTACCTTTCCATGTGTCATCCAGTATTCAAAAGAGTAATTAATGTAGAGTCCATATATTGAGAAGACCATTTATTTTAATGGCAATGTAAATATGTGGGAGGTTGTGAGGAAATTAATACAATCTTTTCCCTTTAAATTCAAATTGGTTAGGAAAAACCAAGCCATATCCAGGAGGGCTAGAGGGTATGAACCCCGTCCGAAACCTTTCTCCGACTCATAAAAACGTAACAAAGTGAATATAAACAAGTCTCATGTGTTTCAGTTTTTTTTTTAAATTCCTCAAAAATATCTTTAATACCCTTTCCCCCTAAAAATTTCCTGGTTACCACCCTATGAAAAAGATTTAGAAATGTGAAAAATACCAGTTTTAAAATTTTAAGGGGTGTGTAACATTTCTAAATCTTCTATATTGGTAAAACGCCAACAACTGGGAGAAGGGGTTGTTGGAACACAAATATTCAATCGACAAAGTCGTAGTTTGCACCAAAGGCCTGAGAATCTTGATTCTGCCTTGGCCCAACACATGCACGATAACCCTCGCCACTTCATTTTGTTTGAAAACACTTCATTATTCGGAGGTCCTTGTCGAAATATTTGCTTGATTTTCGTCTTCATAATTTGCTACTGGCTGACAAAATTCTCATTTTCTTAAGTATTAGATTTTTTTTCCATTAATTATACCTTTTCCTTTCCTGGTTTCTCACGAAAAATTGAGCTTTAAATATTATTAAATAGAAAAAACAATTTTTTTTTTTACTGAAAGTAAGGAGCAACATTAAAACTTAAAACGAACAGAAATTACTTCGTATATGAAAGGGGCTGCTTCCTATGAAGTGTTTTCAAACAAAATGAAGTGGTGAGGGTTATCGTGCACGTGTTGGGCCAAGGCAAAATCAAGATTCTCGGGCCTTTGGTGCAAACTACAACTTTGTCAATTGAATATTTGTGTTCCAACAACCCCTTCTTCCAGTCGTTGGCGTTTTACCAAAATAGAAGATTTAGAAATGTTACACACCCCTTAAAATTTTAAAACTGGTATTTTTCACATTTCTAAATCTTTTTCATAGGGTGGTAACCAGGAAATTTTTAGGGGGAAAGGGTATTAAAGATATTTTTGAGGAATTTAAAAAAAAAAAAAAATTGAAATGCATGAGACTTGTTTATATTCACTTTGTTACATTTTTACAAGTCAAAGAAAGGTTTTGGATGGGGTTCATACCCTCTAGCCCTCCTGGATACGGCTTGGTTTTTTCCTAACCAATTTGAATTTAAAGGGAAAAGATTGTATTAATTTCCTCACAACCTCCCACATATTTACATTGCCATTAAAATAAACGGTCTTCTCAATATATGGACTCTACATTAATTACTCTTTTGAATACTGGATGACACATGGAAAGGTAATTACAAGTGACATAGCAATTCCCCAGGGAGCTGGAACAGCTTTCCTGGATCTGAAAGGAGCTTTTGATGAAGTTATAAGGTATTTTAGCATTCTTATTTTTAATATATCTGTGAAAAATTTATAATGACGGAAATATCGTTAAAGATTGCTAACAAATCCATAAGATGTTTGTAAGTCTTCTTTGTGTTTGTTGAATTGAGAGGTCCTGTCTAAGACAGTGTCAAATCACAAAATTTAGAGAGGTGTAAAATGCATTTTGAAAATATAGCGGGGGGGGGGAATCTGTCATTCTTTTTCAAAGAAAACACAAATAAAGGCATTTTCAATGAAAGTATTTTTAAAAAAATCTAGAGGGAGAGTATGGGGCAATTCCCTTGTCCCTCTTGTAATTGACGCCACTGGTCTCAGATTTCTGTTTTGCCTCTCTTCCGGTTTTTAAAAATCGCTATTGAGCCTTCTTGAAAAAATGGACTTTCTCTATGCCATTATGATTTAAAAGGTAGATGTTATTGATACACTTAAACATAGAAACTACCAAAGCCGTACCCAGGGGGTTGGCTACCAAGTTTCAACCCCACCCCAAATTTTTTCAACTCATAAAAAGTAACAAAATACATATAAACAAATTGTTCCACGTTTAGTACTTTTTTCACCCCTCCTCCCCCCAACAAAAACTTGCATATGCGCTTGAACACACAAGAAACCTGAAGAATAAAAACAAACCTGAAAAGCCAATAAGAGAAAAAAAAATTTAACTAAGAAAGAACAGAAGACTTGCAGGGTTGCCATATTATAAAAGCTAATTCTTGAATAATGAAATTGTTGAAGTTTTTATTTGGGCAACTGCCCTGTTGTTGCACCATAGTAATCACATATAGCTGGCACATTTGATATTACATCAATTAAACAAAAATTAAAAAAGCCTCTTCTTTGATAAATAAATATTGAAAGTTTCCATAGATTAACATAAAAAAAAATTATATTGCATATATAATTACTAGAAGAATTGCTAAGGATAACCTGCACTTAATCGTAATTTGGAGTGAGAAACCCCTTAAATTAACCCTGTTTAAAGGCTTAGATAAAACACTTCAAAATATTGTTATCTAAACTTGACAAGGTGGTTTGTTTAAATGCCTACATTCCAGTCTTAACTATACCGTAAAAGGTAATAAGTGTTTTTCAATGCTTGTGATCTAATTATGGAATATAGGCTAGTAGCTTAAAAAACAGTGAAAAGTTGAATTTTTCTAAGGTAAGCAAGGATTTACACTTTTAATAGTAATATAGGATCAAATTTGATCAAAATATAAGCTGTAATGCACAAAAAGCTGTGTTATATAGAAGAGGGGGAAGGGGTATAGTTAGGGACCTAAAAATAACTTCCTGGGATATACTTTAGCCTGTAGACACATCCCTGAAAGTTTCAATTCACTAGCCCAACAACTTTCCAAGATAGCAAGAAGTCAATGGACTAGAATTTTACCTTCCTATGCATAGTCTATTCATTTCAAATACCTTGTAATATTTTCTGGTTTTCAACAGCTGCAGTGAGCCATTTCTGAATGAACAATTTGTGATTTTCTTCAATTGTGATTTCATCAATGGAAACCAAGGATAACTCACCTACTTTCCGGGATAACAAGAAGCATCTAAGCTAAAATTTTACCTTTTGTTTTTCCTTGAGATCTGATAATTAAATAGGACCAGGCTTAATACCAAATTCAAGGTATGTGTTACAACTGAAAAACAGGCCTAGGCTAGAATTAAACTGTTGCCTAGCGCCCATAACTCTAAAACATACATACTAGACTATATATTCACAGTTCACTGCTCTAGCCCTTTTCTCTCTAGCCTACACAGCAAGAAAAAATTTGTTTTCGTTGTTGTTGTAAATTTATTTCTTCTTCTTCCCTCAAATCACAGCTTAAGTACCAATACTGTTATAAAAACTCGATTTATTTTTGGGATAGGGTGCGCGGTAGCGACACTAGTGGCTGGAGACAGGAAACTGGCAGTCTGAATCTAAAAGTCCATATCTTAGATACCAATATTAGTATTTAAGCTATGCTAAAAGTATGTATTGTGTTCCCGCCTATGAAGTTGTAGTACGATCTACGCGTCAGAGCGCGGGCTTGGAGGAGGCGCCAAGTTCAGACCTCAGTACCAAAAGCTTCTCATGGGCAAGATAGGAGTTTTCACAATTTTATTGGTATCTAAGCTGTGCGTTAAATTCTTTGTACTTTTTAGCGACGTCAGTTTAACTGAATTCCTGTTTAAAACTTCCCCCATCTTAAAACTCCTCTAAGCATTTCGCCTTTTGTGTGTGTTTTTTTACAGTTTGCATTACAAATTTGCTTTTCTTTTCACAACCTGTTCTGCTCACTACTATTTACATGTTTTTAGCAGCTTTTCGAAGGTAAATGTATATTTTGCAAGATAGCTAAAAGTTGGAGACAGTCAAACAGTTCGTAGTAGCGAGTTCCTAGTAAGTAACGACTCGGCCCAATAATAACCGAAACTGTAAAAAATAAGTTTTGGTTACAATTGATATATCAAGACCTTAGTTTTTATGATAATTCTAAATATATAAGCTCATCAAGATTAATATAGCCCACAAAAAGGTCCAAGCCAGAGAAAATCTGCCTTACTTTCGGAAAAGGAGAGAAAACACCCCTAAAAAGTAAAAAATCCTAATAAAAATAATACCCTCTGATTCAGCATATCAGAAAAACCTACTGTGGGTGATTCAAGCTTCTATCTCCAAAAATGTGGGATTTGGTTCTTTTCCTCAGAAGAAAGATCACTAAAACATCTTTTTTTCTTTTTTCCTAGGAGTATCGTATCGAGCTAATGGCTCTCGAAGATGAAGAAGAATAATAATATGGAATGAAAGTAATATATGAAAATAATATATGGAATGATTTTAAAATGTCTTACTGTCTCTATGGTTGCACCGTATTACAAATAAGGAGGATTTTCTGATTGGCATTATCCGGCAAAACATTTTCATAGGGAGTTGGAGGTTCCCAGGATGATTTGAAAAATAATCAAAAAATAAATAAAACAGAAAGAAATGTTCTTAATTGAAAGTAAGAAGTAATATTAAAACTTCAAACAAATAAAAATTATTCGGTATATGAAGGGGCTGCCTCTTCGTTTACCACTCGCTCTTTACGGTAAAATTTGAATTCATTCCCAGTTCTTTAGGCACGGCTATAGAAACACAAAAGCCAATGAATTAGAATATTGCAATAAGTTTGTACTAAAAGGATCAAAACACCTTAGCATAACAAGCAAGAAGTAGAAAAGAGGCTAGCACCCCTCATATGTGAAATAATTTATGTATTAAGTTTTAATGTTGTTCCTTGCTTTCAGTTGAATAAACTTGTTTTTAGTTTAATCCTAAAAAGATTAATAAAGTGAAATTTTCAAAAAATTTGAAAGATGGTTGGGGAAATTTGAACGCGACATCCAAAAAAAAATTTCTTTAGAATGAAATACAACCTTCGAATTTCTGACCGTGGGTGACGATTTTTTATGATTTAGTAATGCACTTGCATGTTAGTTTCGAGTTCGAAAGCCTTTTAAATCTCTGTTTATATCTGAAAGTCTCAAAGAAAAACTCTTGATTCAGTGGGGCAGCAAAAGGTTTTTTAAAGATCGAAATTGAGATACATACCTCACAAAGAGCTCTATCTTGGAAAAGGAGAAATAATACGCTTAATTGTTTCAGAAAACAAAACTGTAAAAACACCCCTCATAAAGAGCTCTTATATCTAACTGCTTCTGTATGTTTGAACATGATATATAACACATTTAAAGAAATCTGAGTTTAGGGGGCCGCTTAAGAGTTTGAAAGACGAAAACAAGGATACACCCCATGCTAAGAACTCACTCTTCTATTTTTTGAAAAGAGAGTATATTATATCTACTAATTTATCACTTAATGTAGTGTTTGATAATTTAAAAACTGTTATCAAGAAATCTTTCCTCTTATCTAGTAAAAGGTTCTTAAAAATAGACACATATAATAAAAAAGCTATATGGACAAATTGCTTTAATACTACAATTAACTTGAGATGTTACAGCTTGGATATGATTTTTGAGTTATTAGAATTTGTTTTATACAATACTTATATAAGATTTGGTGGTGATTTGTACAAGCAAACTGTGGGAATTCCCATGGGGGAGAATGCCAGCCCATTTATAGCTGACTTGTTTTTAAGTCAACTAGAATATAAATATATGATGGATAAGAATAATCCAATTAATATAAAACATGTTTTGTCAAATAATAAAAGATATTTAGATGATATTTTGGTCTTAAATTGTAAGGATTCATTGATATTTCTAAAAATATATATCCATCAGAGCTTATTCTTGAACCTAGTCATGGCGCTGGTCATGAAGATCATTTCTTAGATTTAAATATTAATATTTGTGATAATAATAAATTAAGTATTAAAATGTATAATAAAACGGATGATTTTGATTTTGAAGTGATTAGTTTCCCATTCCCTGAAAGTAATATACACTCAAATATCACATATTCAGCGTTTTTCTCACAGTTATTTCGTTATGCAAGGATTTGTAGTAATTATATTGATTTTAAAAATAGATGTAAAATCTTAAGCCAAAAATTGATATCAAGCTGTTTTTCTGCAAATAAATTAACTTGGCAATTTTAAAAAAATTAGTTTTCATTATAACGAACTTTTAAATAAATATCAAAAGAATTATCTAGAAATACTTAAAGAAATTTTCAACTAATTTCGGAGGTTCGAGAAATGTTGTTGCAGCGCCATTTATTTTGAATTGTGTTTCTAATTGAGCGGATTTTTTTTTAAAATTAGCCACATGGTAAAGATGAATTCTATAATTGTTTAGTTCATTCAGGTTTTTTGCAATGTGTTAATATTTGTGCTTTGGTAAAATTTATTATATTTAGTTTACCTATTGTTGCTAAAAAGAGGGATATATTAACAGGATAAGCTTGTTTTGGTGTTACTTGGTTGTTTTACATTTGCTGTTTTTTTTCTTTCATAGGCATGTATTTTGGGGGTGATACCTGACACGGGATGCCATGGATATTCTGTGGTAGCCACAACACTTGGCTGGGTAGAGAATTTAAAGTGGCGAAACCCTATATAGGCCAGTGTATTCTCCCGATGAGCCCTTGTGTTGGGTTGTTGCCTCTGAAGTATTTGTCTTTATTATTTTTTCTATTGTTTGGTAAATGACGACTTATACTTATTGACGACATGACTGCCTGTCCACGGATTATTCTTTATGGTTGATTGTGTATGGCTATGCTGTTTGACCTATGTGATTGTATGGATGAGTAGGGTTAAGGCCTCATTCAAGTGCTGGTCTATATTAATCACTAATTTAATAAAACAGTCTTCCTTTTCTCCTTCTGTCTCTCCTTTTTTTTCTTTTTTTTTGTGTTTGTGCTTTTGCATTGGTGATTTCTCTTTTCATGATATAAACGTTAAGGGGCTTGTACAAGATTCATCTGAGTGATAGATCATAGGAAAACAAAAGGAAGGTACAGAAAGTGGAGAAAGTATTAAAATACGAGCTAATGTGGTCTGAAGTGGTGGCCATGGATAAAATTGCTGAGGATCTGGGAGATGCAGCTAGACGGCATAATAGTAAAATATTGTACTGGTATGTTAATAAATTGAGATGTAGTACTCAATCAGGAGTACTACTCGCTTTTGTTTTAAATTTTTCAACTCAAAGTTTTTCAACTCAAGTTTTTCAACACAAAGTAAGGAGCAACATTAAAAGTTCCAGCTAACAGAAATTAATCCATGTGTGAGGGGTTGTCCCTTCCTAAGTGCTCATTTTTTACATTAAAGTCGTAGGGTTCTTTAAAAATACTTCTAATCCATGTTAGCTCTCATTTACTACGAAAAAATTTAGTGTAAAGAGTTGAAGAACGTATAGCCCCCTTCATATTTGGTATAATGTAACTCTGTTTTGAGTTTCCGTTTTTTATAGTTTTAGCTACTTTTGGGCTGACTCGTCTTTACGCACAATAATTCGCTTCCACGAACATTTTGATATATTTTGACAGTAAATGTGGAATGAAAAAGTGCGAGTAAGGAAAAAGAAAAATTATCTATTCTTAGTACCAAAAAACTTTTTTTTATGCTGATTTGCCTCAAATATCAGGATTTGTAGACAAGGGCACCAGCGGAAAATTTTATAGGGGGTAGACACAAAAATAGCAGTAGTGGTTGGGTGAATTTTAGGTTGTTTAGAGTACCAAACTATGACTTTACCCCGAAGATGACGAATTTAGAATCAAATTTAAAATTCTAAGAAGCTTAATGATTTCAAAGTATCAATAATTGTGTTGTGAGAGCAACACTTTGGTTTTGTCGTGTTTTTTTTCTAGCACCATGATTTCAGCTTACTCCTAGAAAGCGGTAAGGATCTAACCTCTGCGGTGTTGAGGAGAGTGTGGACCTTAGGCCAGATTGATGAAAATGATTTTACATTTTGGAAAGCTTCATAGAGTTCTTGCCTGGAGCCAAAAAGGATGGTTTTTGCTTGTCTTTGAGCCAGAGACTATAGTATGTGAAGTGACTTTTTTTATAGCCTATAGAGTTTTATAGCCTATGTCAGAGAGATCTATCTGAAGTTATGCAGTCAAGCTTTCGTTTCATCAAACCATGTTTCTGCTTTTGAGTGGAAAGCTCTGTTCTAGCAGGCAAGCAGGCAGGCACCAGTTTCAAATTCAAGATGGACTAAAATCTATAAGTGTTAAATATATGCGGCAGTTACCCAGCCCCACAGCCAAAAAATCTAGAGAAAGTTTAGAAAAATCTACAACAACAAAAAAGTGGGGACCGAAAGTATTGCCATCTATTGTTTCTACAATGTTTTCTGTTCGTGATTTAAGCTGATTATATCATTCGGTTTTTCACACTTGGGATTGCGGTAGAGAAATGGTTTCGGATATGCCTCTTAAACTTTAAGAGTTCTCTCATTGCTAAAGAAATTAGAGCTTATCCTTTGCTCCTTTCTAAGTGATGAAGTTAGAAACTTGGCCTACGGCAAAATTGGCAACTTTTGAACTAAGACAGATAGATTTTTTTTACCGCAGTCGATAGCTCTTAATGAGCTGATCAAAGTATATATGATCCTTTTTTTGGTAGAAAAATTCCTTCATGAGATATACCAGTTTGAAAGTTTAAAGGGGTTGACAACTTCAGTATTAGTACACACTGAAACCAAAAATAGGCCGATACAGAAATGGTATCAGATGGACCTCTTAAACTTTGAAAGTTCTCTCATTGCTAAAGAAATTAGAGTTTATCTTTTGCTCCTTTCTAAGTGATGACGTTGGAAACTTGGCATACGGCAAAAAAGTCAACTTTTGAACTATGACAGATAAAGTTTTTTTTCGATGGCAGTCGATAGCTCTTGATGATCTGATCAAAGTACATGTCATCCATTTTTTGGTAGAAAATTTCCATCATGAGATATACCAGTTTGAAAGTTTAAAGGGGTTGACAACTGTGTAGTAATGTACATACTGAAACCAAAAATCGATACCAATTGTGAGACATATAGAGGATTTTTAAGCAACAGTCGGCTTTTAGCTCATAACCATCTTCGACAATGAGGGGTCCGCAATTTTCGCTAGTTGGTGTACCTGTTATTTGTTTCCGGTGTATTTGATGATAAGATCAATTTGGTTCCAGTGAAAAGACATTTAGGGGACTTGTAAGTAATAATCGGCTGTTAGGCTAAAATCATCCTCAGCGATGAGGGGTTAGCAACTTTTGCAAGTTGGTGCACCTAGTATTTATTTTAAGATCCTTACAGATTAACAACTTCAGCGTTTAAAGCGAGGAAACAAAACCCAAGTGTTGGCCTCGGAACACTTTACTCGGCGAAGCCGAACAAAGGTTGCCGCTATACTTCACGCTGCCCCTGTAACCTAGATCTAGTTATATTTAGGCTTCCCAGTTGCAAAAGAAGTAATGCCAAACGGTATCTGTACTGGATTCAACCAAGTTGAGTCGCTTTATTTGTAATGAAATTAGGCAACGATCAATGATCTGTAATTGCGTATAAGCTATAATGAGGGGGGATCATTGTTTTCAGGGGGGTAGCTTAAATTCCTGAAAAATTACATTTTAATGGACAAACTGCTTACTCTTCCTAAGGCTTCAGATAAATGTTTAAAGAGGTACAGGAGTAAGAATTAATTAAAAGGTTTCTTTATACAGCTGAAATGTTACAATCTCATATCTGAAAGCACATAGGTGGAAACGGCAAGGCAGGTGATTATACGCCCCGCAAGGAAATTTCTTTGGAATGGCAAATAATGCTAGTAACTTAGTCCTCAGAAATTTTAAATGGTAATATTTTTTTCTATTTATATGAAGTACTTCAAAGCATTTAAAAGAATGCATGTAATCTATTTATCGATAAGAAAATCCTATTGTAGAAGTTGTGATGGCTTCAGTTATGTGAAGATCAAAAGTCTCACAGAATTTGTATCCATACAAACAATAATACCAATTTTCATCCAACTGAAATTCTTTAGTAGAAATATTAAGAGGGACTTTACGCCAAAATTACTGTTCATTGCTTATTTTTGAAGTACATTCAAATTTTATCCAAAAGTGAAATAGTAAATTTAAACGTATGATGGCGCTAATCAACGCGAAATTATTGATTCACACATTTTAAAAGCAATTAACCATGGATTTAAGGGATCGTGTCTCAAATTATATCTTGGTTAGGCCTAGGTATGATTTGGAAAACAATTAAAAATTAAATAAGAAAAAGACCTTTTCAACTGAAAGCAAGTAATAGATTCGAAACCTATTTGAACATAATATTCTTTGTATGAAGGGGAGTCTGCTCCTTAGCTCCCTACTCTTTACTATGATGTTTTTTTTTCAACTGAAAGTAAGGAACAGCATTAAAACTTGAAATCAACAGAAATCATTACGTATATGAGGGGGGCTGCTCCATTCTCAACAACTCGCTCTTTACGCTAAAGCTTACATTTTGTCCCAGTTCTTTAAAAACGACTCCTGAAACACAAATGGCGTTTAACTAGAACAATAAGTAACTTTCCTTAAAGTGCCAAAACGCTTTAGCGTGAAGAGCGAGGTGTTGAGGAGAGGGAGAATTCGTCATATGCATAATAATTTCTGTTTATTTTAAATTTTAATGTTGCTCCTTCTTTTCAGCTGAAAAAATTATTTTTTATTTATTTAATGAAGCTTAGGGACTGATATTATTCTAAAGGAAATGGAAAAAGTATGTCGCTTATAGTAAAAGTATATAAATATGAAAAAGTAAGTAATCGCAAAAAATGCACAAAACAATAGTCAAATCACTAAGACTAAGATACAAACTCTCAGCATTCAGTTCTGTTGAGCAGCGCCAGAGCGTTGGATGGATATTTTTTTAACAATATCGACGATTTTGAACTTGTTTAACAAACACCAAAATATTTAATGTCTTTAGACTCAGTGTTTATGAAAAAAGTAACCCATTATCAAAGTAGTTTGTTCAAACTAAAAAATTAAAACTAACATTAAGAAAATCAAACAAAAATGTTTATTTCAATATTTTCAATTTAATTTTGAATACCAAAAACGAATATATTTTACACTTTTGAACGTTACGACTGCAATTTTTTTCAAGTGACAACTAAATAAATTTAATCACTCTTGGAAAGAAAATGATTATGAAACACAAAAAACAAGTCTGTTCAGGAGAAAAATACAAAAACCCTCGTCATTCTGCTTAGGGGAAACATTTCTGATTATAGTGTCTTCATATATCAGCTCATGGGTGCTCTTGCGATGCAAAAAAAAGTTGACAGCACGTTTTTACTGAAATTACCCCTTTTTAATTTCTTTTCTTTGTGTTTTCTACAATTATACGAACTTTCTTGTATATTAATAACAGCACTAATTACTAACAAACAAATAAATATTTAGGATCACCATAAATGGTTGGTTCTTTGATTGAATATTATTAACAGTTAGGCTCTTATGCTTTTGTTATTGACAAGAATTGCTATTTACTTACCAATCATTACTATGAAGAATTTGATTTTTTTGCTCCAACCAAATCATATAGAAAAATATTTGTGGAAAACTGGAAAGGGGTCGGTCAGCCACGGATTAGAAATTATATTATTCTTATTAGTGGTTAAAATTTATTGGCAAGCAGCAAACAATGGGGCGACACACATTTTTTCATTATTTTCCCCTATTCTGATATCTGTCCTTTGGTTTCATTATAATTACTTTATAGTCCCAAATTTCCGGGAGGGGGGCATTGCCCCTTAACCCTCCTCTCCGTGCTGGCATTCACATTTGCAGACAACTCAATTAAAACCTCAGGATCAAGGGAACATTAATAAAAAAAATTTGGCAACAGATGTGGCTGTATTAATTCATTAATTATTTTTTAAAGACAATAAAATAGAACCCTTTAGAATAAATAGCGTTGACATGCATTGCTCTTAGAACCAAATACTTCCATCAAAACATAGTGCAAGTAGTTTCCTTTAATAAAACCTTGGATCGAGATCCATTTATATTCAGGAAAGTTTAGAAAATACGGTTGAGGAGGATTTTGCTTGATGAAAGACAAAATTATAATTTTGCAGCAAAACAGATCTTGAACTTTTGTTTTTCGTGGTTATTTAAGTAAACACTTAAATAAATCAAAATAAGTAAATAGCCCACTTATTTCTGTGAGTGAACTATTTAAAATAGGAATGCAAAAGCTTCAACAATTCATCAATTAAAAGTAATTTCCAAATCAAAAACAGCTTTAGATTCTTTTGCACCTAAAATAACCCGGTGCAATAAACCAACATGATTTTCTGGCATATGTGTTTTCAGTAGCAAAAGGCGAACTATTTACAGTTTCGTCGAAGTCAATTATTTGTCTTGGTTACGACATAAAAGTTTCGCTTTATTAAATTTCTGTATAGCTTCTCATGATTGCGAAACGAAGAAAAGAAGCTAAAATGGCGCTTATTTGGTGTTAATTTTAAATGTTCATAAACATTGATGATATTTATTGACTTTTTATAGGTTTGGATATTTGACTTAACTAACAGAAATTTATCTAGTTGAAGAATTTGTTCATCATTTTGTTAATTGATATTCTTGTAACAGTGTCTAGTTACACCAGTTTTACTTCCATCACTTTGGCACATTTAAACCACTTTTATTTTATTCCTAATGGCTCAGTGACGCCGCTAGACTTTTTGGTATTTTGTAAATCATAGTTTTAATTTTCTTTTTTAGCTCACTAGGAGTTTTCATCTTGACCCTATAATAGCCTACCATTGAATAGGTGTGTAGCTTATGCCCCTAGCTGCTTGGTATAAGCAAAACACATTTCCCCAGAGGGAAGTGCTGCCTATTTAGTGGGTTATTTTAAAAACAAGATAGCCTAATTTGTTTTTGGCTGGATAATATGAATAAAAATTTCCTCAGCAGTGATCTATTCAAGTATCCAGTAAGTTTTATTGTTCTTAGGGTAAAAAACAGTATATAATTGAGCAAATTATTTAAAACTAAAACCCTCACACCTTGGTACCAAAAATGAAATTAAGAAGGATTTTATATATAAAAAATTGCTACAAATCTAAACTATGCATCAATGTGGTTACTGTTAAAATTATCTAAGATCAAACACTTGAAATTATTAGTTAGCCTAATTGATTTAACTACAAGAACTTCTTTTTGGAAATACCCATTATCCTATTTTGATGCATAGGTCTAAATCCTTTCAGTTTTAATTATATATTTACAGAAAGCTGATTTGCTTCTGGTTCTAAAAATGTAACTTTTATTGCTTGATATTTATTCTATATGCCACAAATATTAAACAGAATGTTTTTTCAATTGCTTATCAAAACAGAGACCACATTTTAAATTTAGCCTATATTGACAAACTATTGGTGAAAATTTCACCAAGTAGGCAGGGCTCTTGTTACTACTCTCACATTGCATAATATTATAATAAAGTAAAGGTGGTCCAAAAAACCTGTCTATATTTTACCAGAATGCCAATGAAAAGTACTCTTTCCCAAAAAGAGGTCTTTTACCCTATGGTTTAGCAAGGAAAAAAGTAAATACATCATTTGATGCATTTTTAATGCTCTTTCCTAGTTCTAGAAATGCTTCTTTGTCAATTTCTCATTTGAGCTGTTAATAAGACCCTAGAAACTGACTTATTGACTTGTTCATAGTTTTAGGCTGAGATATAGTCCAGTTAGAAAATTGTTTGGCTGAAGGTATAGAATTAGGGCCATTAAGAAGGAATCATGTTAAGAAAAGAATTCTTGCTTCATAATATGCAGAATAGTTGTAGCTAATGCATTTTTACTACAGTTTTACCATACTTTAACCAACCCCCTCCCCCTCCCTTATATACAAATTATACATGCTCCATGTACTCTACCATGTGTATTTTTTGTTTCAACCCATGTGCCCATAATTTGAATCAACTGTAGCAAAACATGAGTGATACATGGTAGAATACATAGCTTAGAAAATATTTTATTTGGCCAACCCATAGCCTATATGAGCATATTTTAAAGGGCTGACTATCAAGTATAGTAAAATTATAGCCAAAATATGTCAGTTATGATTATTCTGCATATTATGAAATAAGAATTGTTTTCTTAACATATTTCTTCTTAACTAGCCTAATTATAGAGCTTTACCAAAAATATTAGCTAAAATCTCATAATTCAATTATAAAATCAATCACTTTATTGAAATATATTCCAGAGGCATTTATTTGTTCATTCAAAATCCATACAATCAGTAAATATTAATATTTGAAAAATAAATTCTAATCCCAAATGTTTTCCTGATGTTTGCATGTAAAGGCATTTTTTATGTACAATAAACTTTTCTGTAATATAAGACAGAGAACAGTAAAAATCAGGGTAAATTGAAAAATTAAGCAGAAAATAACCAGTTGCCTGCCTTCTACAAAAATAATGGAAAAGTAGCTAAATTACCCAATGAATGAACTAAGAAAATTATGAAAAAAAAAGGAAACATGTCTTTGTTGATGTAGTTATAAAACCTTACAGACTTGCCAGCTTGTGGGTCTCCTCATCTGAATCATCACATAATTCAATATCTACATGGGTGGCTTCAGCCTCCATGGCTCTGACCTAAGTAGATATATTTTTACAGTATGAATACAAAATGGTGAGGGTAATCTTCAGGCTTGTAAGTTTTATGGAACAAGAACCTAGCAATGTACTGCTTCAGGTGCATACTCCCAGTCCCTGACCCCTTAGTATATTTTTAAAAAATTGTCATGCCTCTGAACATACTTAATTCTTATGATGTTTGAATCTCCAGATCAAAAAAGCCTTTCTAATGAATGATTTGGTGGTGAGAATAGCTGAGTTCTGGTAGAGCAGAGTAGGCTCCCCAACAGTCAATCATTATTGTTGAAATAGGAAGGACTGATTTCATAGGAACCAATCCTTTGGGTATTTTTTTGTAAATTAGTCTCCTTGGTTCAAGGGACTGTGGCTGCAAGTTTTAAAGTGATCACAGAAAAAGTTTTATGGGTGATTTGCAGCCTTGTAATCCCTCCCCCTTCTTACAGAAAAAAGTTGATCTTTTTAGATGAATGAAAATAAGTATAGATTATTTTATTGAAACATTAATTTTCTTTTCAAAATCCATTTTGATCCTTGAAATGCAGAACAGGCACTTAAAAGCTGATTTTTTAAAGTAAAAATATTAAAAAAAATCTACCATTTATGCTATTTGCCATTTTTAAGGTGATGTATTATTTCCTAGATGAAGGGTATATTCTGCACATTTTAGGCACCCAACTGGAAAAAACTGTAAATATAAGCTGAAAAAAGTAATAAATTTGAATAATGTAAAATAAAAAATCATACATGAAAAACAAGAGCTAAGAGCTCATATTGCACTTGAGACAAGGCCAGGAGAGCCAAGAGCTCATATGGTATGAGCTCTAGCAAAATCCTAAGAATCAATAGATTGATTTAAAAGGAAAATCAGAGGCTTAATGCCAGTCAGGATTAAAATAAGAGCTCTGAGTCATGTGGTCCTACTAAATATCAAAATTCATTAAGATCTGATCATCCACTCATAAGTTATAAATGCCTCATTTTTTTTAAATTTTTCCACACCCTTAAGCCCCCAGATGATTGAATCAGGGAAAACAACTTTATCAAGTCTGTTTGTGCAGCTCCCTGACATGCCTACCAATTTTCATCATCCTAGCACATCCAGAAGCACCAAACTTGCAAAAAGCACCAAACCCCAGCTCCTCCAAAGAGAATGGATGTGTTCCAATCATGTCAATTATTTATCTATAACTTGTGCTTATTCTTCCCATCAAGTTTCATCCTGATCTCTCCACTCTAAGTGTTTTCCAAGATTTCTGTTCCACCCCCCTGTGATTTCTGTTTCCCTGGGTCTGATTCAAATTAAAAATGGATCATCTGAGACATGAGATCCCTCTATATATCAATAAGATCCAATCATTAAGTTTCATTAAGATCCAATCACCCATTCATAAGATAAAAATACCTCAATTTTCACATTTTCCAAGAATTCCAGTTTCCCCCTCTAACTGCCCTCAATGTCACCAAGTCTGGTCAGGATTCAAAATAAGACCTCTAAAGCACAAAATCCTTCTAAATATCCAATTTTATCACCTGTTTGTAAGTTACAAATGCCTAATTTTTCTAATTTTTCTTAGTTACCCCCCCCCCCCAACTCCACCAAAGGGAGCAGATCCAGTCCAGTTATGTCAGTCATGTATCTTGGACTCTTTCTTTATTCTTTCTTGCAAGTTTCATCCTGATCTCTCCACTTTAAGCGTTTTCCAAGATTTCTGGTTCCCCCCCCCCCCCCCAATGATGCTGGATCCAGTCGGGATTTGAAATAAGAGATCTGAGTTATGAAGTCCTTCTAAATATGGAATTTCATTAAGATCCAATCACTCCTTCATCAGTTAAAAATACCTCATTTTTCTAATTTTTCAGAATTACCCTCCCCCCCCCCCCAACTCTCCCAAATAGAGCATATCCGTTTTGGTTATGTCAATCATGTATTTAGGACTTCTGCTTATTTTTCCCATGAAGTTTCATCCTGATCCCTCCACTCTTAAGTGTTTTCCAAGATTTTAGGCTCCCGCCAATGTCACCAGATCCTGTCAGGATTTAAAATAAGACCTCTGAGACATGATATCCTTCTAAATATCAAATTTCACTAAGATCCAATCTCCCATTTGTAAGTTGAAATACCTCATTTTTTTCTAATTTTTCCAACTTAACCGTCCCCCACTCTCCCCAGATGGTTGAATCAGGGAAATGACAATTTCTAATTTAATATGGTCTGGATCCTGATACGCCTGCCAAATTTTATTGTCCTAGATTACCTGGAAGTGCCCAAACTAGCAAAACCAGGACAGGCAGACCAACAGAATTTGTGATTGCTATATGTCACTTGGTAGACATTATGTCACCAAGTGCCATAATAACAGTAAATATAAACTGAAAAAAGTGATAACTATTAACTGATGTAAACTGAAAGAAAAAAAAAACATACCTGACCAAAATAGCAATAAATATAGACTGAAACAATAATAACTATTTACTAAAGAGGAGAACATACCCCAAAAAATTACATTTAAGCAGTAAGGATAAGTTAATGTGAGCTAATAGAAGAAATATACCTGAAAAAGTCAATAATGATATCATCTTTTTCAAAAAAAATTAAGGTTCTGTCCAAGATACATACAGGTACAACCTTCACAAATTACTATGGCCACCATCTTTGAAAATAGCAGCAGATTTTCACTCTTTTGGCTATATTCACAAATCATTGGAAACACAAAACAAATTTTCAAACAAAAGTTATATAACACAAAAAATAGATCTCTTCTGTCCTTTTAACTTTTATCCTATCTCTAATAGTTACTGAAAAAAATTCAAATTAGTAATAACAAAACTTGAAGTTTGGCAGTTTTATTTTTCCTAAAAAAATACACTGCAGTGGTGCTAAGTGAAAATTCACTTGACAGCTGAGTCTAGGTATAACATGTATAGTTAAAAACATATATTCAGATTTTCTATAAAAAATAAAATGGTAATAGTAATAATGTATATGTCAGCAGTTACATAATTGTGGTAAGATTGTGGGTGTAAACTTAAAAATTAATTAACAATAAGTAGTATTTATTTGTATTAAACAGTGTTTTCAATGACAGAAATTCAACCAAGCAACAGATTGCAGCAGCAGGAGAAACCTTTTATCATTGCTTTTTATGGTAAATCAAGGAATAAATATTGGATGACCACAGATTTTACATGTACCACCAATATACCAATTAAAAGGGGCCACAAGCAAATTTTGATTTGGCTATGCTACCACCAACTTATGCACATCTGATGCTTCTCAGCACAACTTCTGTGTATATTCTGTGTAAGTTCAAAAATGGTTTGGAAATGACTTGGGTCTTTGCCATTAAGGGAGGACTTTGGCTGACAATTCACTGCAACTTCTACCAACTACTCTTTCACCAGCACTCAAGAGAGTCATATATTTTATTTCTTGTGACATTAAAAAATGTTTTGACTACTCTGAGTGCAAATGTGGTGTTCAGCAGTGCATAGTAAACATGACAGATTATCATGTAAGAATTACCTGCTGTGTTCAGCAGTGTGTGCTAAATGTGAAGAATATCATGTGAGAATTCGCCAAAGGTGAATGTGTATGAATTCAAGATGGTAGAGTAAGAAGAATAATCAAAATTTTAAAATATTTATAACTGTTCTGTATTTTCACATAAAGATGTTCACAAATAACTAGAAAATAAGAACATTTATGACATTTATATATTTAAAAATAAGAATAAGACATTTAAGGATAGCATCCATAAATCAAATTTTGTAGAATCAGATAATTCTTATTAAAAATAAGAATAAGACATTTAAGGATAGCATCTATAAATCAAATCTTGTAGAATCAGATTGTGATCAATGTCTTTGGAATATATTACTTTTAAATAGTTGATTTACAAATGAATGCTATGTTTTTAACAACTGTAAAAACACATTTCTAATGATTATCTTAATCGCCGCGTTTGCCATTTCTAGTGATGATCACTTTTTTTTTTGTATGGTGATCAAAATAAGGTTTATCTTATGGGGCCTGTTTAATGGCTCAAAGTTGAATTTTCCCAGAAGCAACTTGAGAAAGAGCATAAGAAGAGCAATTTCTGTGTAACTAAATAACATGAAGAAGTTAAAGTTTGCCAAACAGTCTAGGCTAAGATACCCAGTAGCTGGTCTAACACTTTTAAATGCACAGATAACCAACATTGGAGCTCAATCATGGACACGTGTGTTAAGTTTGAGCAAAAAAACCCAGAAAAGGCTGCCAAATCTTTGATTTGAATTTGGAATGAAGAGTAAATGTATAGAAGAATATTCATGAAATTTTGTTTATATTTCCACAGCTTATTATATTTCCACAGCTTAATAGAAACTGCATTGTGAATACATATTTTGCACATGAAAAGAACCCATTGCTTCTATTTCTGATATTCTTGAATTAGACAAGGGTCACCTAAAATTGCTAGATTATTGGTAGACTCAAAGGTAATATGTCTGAATAGTCTGAAATGCCTGCCAGCATAGGATGTTATGAAAATATCAAGTACAGTTTTGGATCACCAATAATGGACTTTTGCTATTTTATTGCAACATCTACAGGCTTAATTTAGTCAAAGACCCTGTTAAATTGGTGATGGTAACAAACATTAAAGGAGTAATGTGGCTAAATAGTAGCTAAAGATATAAAAAAAAGTTGCAATAACAGTGTACACACTAAAGGAATAAGTCTTTTGTAATGAAATTAAATTTGTAAAATTCATCATATTTTAGCTACCTATCAATGGCTACAAGTCAGAATTTTTGAAAAAGGGCAAAACACCCCCAATAGAGTAATGACCTTGACAAAAGTCATACCATCAAACTCAGCATATCAGAGAATCCTAATGTGAAGGTTTTAAGCTCCTGACAACAAAAAATGTGGAATTTGATTTTTTTTGGAAGAAAAATTGTGGAAATCTGAGATAGCCATTCAATGAAAAAAAAAATTAAAGCTGTATTTTGCTAAGTTGATTCACTTGATTTTTGATAAATTTTGTACAGTAATGTGTAATTTGCATCAGCTATATGGAGGAAGGCCAGTGGGGGGATGTGCCTGATGCCTCAAAAGTACATTTTTAAACTCTCAATGAACCTTCAGATAAATTAAGCCTGAGGCAGGCAAGGTAGAAATTAATCTCTAGTCTCCCTTTGTTTAGACTAAGCCTGAATATGAATACTGCAGGGTAATGGTCCCTCTCTCCTGTTATTGGAGGAAAATGTTTTCTTTGTACCATAAAAGATTACATTCACATGCTTGCCAGTAAAAATTGTGGAAAGATAGGGAGGAGGGGATCATGGCCACCATCAGGGGATTTCTCATAGGGGGACAGAAAGTGTTACCAAAGAACCTGGTTTTAATTGATATTTAGGTGGAAAAATTGGGTTTCATGGTGATTTTTGTATGTTTAACAGTTGATGGCTCTAACAGTCAGTAGGATTAATAGTTGACAAACTGCAAGTAAGGAACTAAACATGCTAATTGTGTCAAAACTCTTAAACAGGTGTTTTGAAATGAGTATACACATTAAAAGAATTGTTTTTTTTTATGGTGTTTCCAATTTATAAAGTTTGATAATTTAGAATCTATCCAGAAAAAGTTACAAGCCTGAGAAAATTTGCCTCATTTTGGAAAAGAGGAGAAATCCCCATAAGAACAAATGCCTTCATTGATAGATAGATAGATTGATAATTTTTTATTTGCACCAATTACATACATAAATATGACAAACCAGTGCACTTGCCTGGTGGCATACTTTAGCACTGACAATATTAGAATGTTACCTACACTACGAAAATAAAAGCTAGCACTGACTGTGTTACATACTTTAGCTCTGATAAAATAAAAATAAATCAAGCCAAAGTAAATACAAGCCTACAGAATCAAGATAAATATACAAAAAAACCTTAAAAACAAAAAATAATTCCCCACAACACATTGAACACAAATCGCCTAATCATTTGTTATTTATTTAAATATTTGAAAACCCATCATAATTTACATATAAATCCGTCATACCTTTAATCCTCACACCCAATAATTTTGACAAATTTCAACTTTGCAATTATGTTTTGCAATTTTTTAATAAATATAAGTTCATTGTCTCTGAAAAAATGATCGCTGTGTTGTTAAATCTTTTTTAGTAATTTTAAAACTCTCACTTATTGCTACATTCTCATACTGATACTGGAATCGAGTTCCAAACTTTTGACCCAGTATGACGGATGCTGAAACCTGCTCTTGACTTAGGAGGAAATTCACACAAAAAATCTGAATGATGAGTGTTTGGATAATTATAAAATTGGGAATTACTTGAAAAAATACCAGAGAAATTTGAAGGTAAACTATTGCATAAATAATCATGACAAATATTAGAAATAGAAATTGCATGAAGTTGGATCCAAAGAATATATTCCTGAATTCCCATATAAGTGTCTAACTGAAGATCTATGCTCAACATTAAAACAAATTCTCATTGCTTTATTCTGGAGTATTTGTAGAGATTAAATACAGATGGAAAAGTAGAAGCCCAAATAGAAATACAATAAAGAAAATATGGGTGGACAAAAGAATAATACGTTGATTTCAGAATATTTTTAGGAAAAAAATAATGAAGACATGATAGAATACCAATATTTAAGGAAATTTTTGACGATAGTGTTTTCACATGTTTGTGAAATGACAAATTTTCATCTAAAATAACACCAAGGTATTTAAACTGATCAACCCTTTTTAATTCAAGACTATTCAACAAAAGAGAGAATCCATCTGAAATGACCAATCCAGTTTGCAAAAACAACATATATTGGCATTTTTCTCATTAAGAGCTAGTAAATTCCTTGAGTATCAAAAAGATACACCTTGTAATATACATTCAAAGTTATTGAAAAGAACTGCTAAGTCCCAGTGAGAGGAAAAAATTACTACATCATCAGTAAATATAATAATTTTACAAAGAGGCAAAGCATCTGGTAAATCATTTATAAAAAGAAGAAATTGAAAACCGTCAATTTCAGCATATGAAAGAACTTCAAAATGGAGCAGACCAGGTCTCACAAGTCTGTCCTTAATCATGAAATTATGTGGAAGTCATTCAAGCTATTAAAGCCACAAGCAAACTTTTCAGTTAGTACCCATGAGCAGCAGTGAGGTAAACATTAAAGTAATGTTTTTGACAGAAAATATGGTAATGTTTTCCGTTAGAAACATAAAGAACTAACTCAAAATGTAATCAAGAACTAACTAAACAACTTGAAACACTACTGCAGCAAAAATTACTTTATAGTACCCAAGTCTCAATATTTTTTAAATCAGATTAAGTAACTGCAAAGATGCATTTCAGACCACACAGACATAATATCTTTGAGTCTACCCAAAATCTAGTGGTTTTAGGTGACCCTTGTCTTATTTATTATTGAATTTTTTTTTACATACAAAACTAAACCACAGCTTTTACAAAATGTTGCCATGCTAAGAAAAACTGTACAGTTTCGTAGATGCACAGCAGTAACAAGTAATAATTTACATTCCATTACAAATCACAACATAACAATAATCAACTCAAACTTCAAGTCAATCTCTCTCATTTAAACAAACAACACATTATTCACCCCCCCAAAAACAAAACAAAAACACCCTATACCAAACACCACAGACCCCTTCCTGCCCTTCCCATTAAAAAAAATTCTGTCTAACAAATGATCTTTTTAATTTTTCTTAAATGAAAGCAGGTGTTCAGTCATCCTAATACTCACTGGCAGCTTATTCCAAATAAGTGGACCCATATATCTCACCATAAATGCTGATCTAACTGTACCTGTTGACTCAGTTGCTATATCATCACTACTTTTCATTTCATAATCATGCACTTAGCTATTCAACCAATAAAACTTCTTAAAAACTGCAGAGACTAGATCATTCATACATTGATAAACAAATATAGAAGCTTAAAAATCTCTAATTTGTCCAACATTTAACATATTCAGGGATTTATAACAAGCACTAGTTTCTTGGGCCTCTTTAACATACTTACCAATAATCCTAATTGCTTTATTCTGAAGAACTTGCACTCGCTTATAATTAGTAAAAAAATTACTGCTTAAGATAAAACAACCATAAGCTATATACAGGTAAATTAATGAATAATAAAGTGTAAGAAGAATCTTCTGTGGCAGGAAATGTTTAAAATGTCTAAGTATGCCTACACCACAGACAATCTTTACAGAAATAGCTTCACTATGACTGCTCCATGACAGATGACAATCCACTATGAATCCTGGGTATGTATTCTATATAGAATAACATGTATAACCCCAAAAAATCAGAAATAGAAGCATTGGGCTCTTTTCGTGTGCAAAACATGTATTCACAATGCAGTTTCTATTAAGCTGTGGAAATATAAACATAATTTTATAAGTTTTATTCTATACATTTACCCTTTGTTCCAACTTTAAGATCCAATGTCCAAGATTTGGCAGCATTTTCTGGGTTTTGCTCAAACTTAACACACTTGTTCATGATTGAGCTCCAATGTTGGTTATCTGTGCATTTAAAATTGCTAGACCAGCTACTAGGTATCTTAGCCTTGACTGTTTGGCAAATTTTAACTATTTCATATTATTTAGTTACACAGAAAGTGCTCTTCTTATGCTGTTTCCCAAGGCAATTATTGCTTCTGGGTAAAATTCTATTTTGAGCCATTAAACAGGCCCCATAAGATATGCCCTATTTTTGTCACCACACAGAAAAAGTGATCATCACTAAAAATGGCAAACACAATGAGTAATTAAGGTAATTAAGATAATCATAAGAAATGGATTTTTAGAGTTGTTAAAAATATAGCATTCATTTGTAAATCAACTGATTTATCACAATCTGATTCCACAAAGACTTGATTTCTAAATATTATCCTTGAATGTTAAATGTAAAAAAAGTGTATTTTCTGTTTGTAGAAAGCAAGCACTTCTACTAATAGTCCAGCCATTTTAGGTAACAAAAAAATATTTCTCCATGGAAATAATTCCCTATAAGGGAAGATTTTGCTTATGCATAGTACTAGCACCGAGTAACAACATATTAAAAATCAACATTTGTGAATGCAATGCTATTGCCAGCATGTTGGAAATCAGCAGCTAAATGTAGTTTTTTTTATTATATTTCACTAACTGCCAGAAATACAAAACAAAAATGTCTTAACAAAAGTTAAAGAACGCACAAAAAAAAAAGTATCTTTGTAGTCCTAATGGTCATTGAGAAAACTTCAAATTAGGAATGTCAAACATATTTTTTTTTTTCTGTAGTTGAAATGACAAATTTAGCACATACATTTACCTTTAAGGTTTGGTATTTAGGGATAGATATAATTAAAATACAAAGTATTTCTTAGTTTCTAGTTATTTGCGAACATTTAAAAGTAAAAATATAGAACAGTTATAAATACTTAAAACATTTTAATGTTTTTTTTTTTAACTTGCTTACGTCTAATAAAGCAATATTTTTTAGTATGACATTATTTCTAAAAATTGCAAATACAAACAATTCTATAATCTCAGAGGGGGAGGTGAGCTATGGCATTTACATTTAATTACAGATTTGTATTTCTTATTTTTAGTTGTAATATTGTTTTCAAAAACTTATCTTTTTATGCATCATAAGCAATCTTATCATGTTTCAGAAAGCATGACAGATACAAGAAGAAGAGTAAAGCTTTATGCCTTGAATGCAGATAGACAGTGGGATGACAGAGGTACAGGGCATGTGCAATCTTTATATGTTGACAAGTTAAAAGGAGTTGGACTTGTTGTAAGAGCTGAGTCTGATGGTAAGTCAATATAAGGATGCTTCTTAATTTTCAGGAGTAAAATGACCTGTAATTGTATTTTATCAGCAGTGAATTAGTTTTGGTCAGGGAGGATTCCAAGGCACAGAGTTTAGTGTTTTCTTTCTTTTTTTCATGAAGTTTGTATTTAACATCACAATCTTTAATATTGAATGGATATTATTTTACAAAACTGACTTCTGGTAAACGTCATCACTTGACATTGGATTTAGAAGTATAGAAAACCCTTATAGGTTTAGATACATACATTTTATTTTACTTATCTATTTATTAGCATCAAAAACAGTAACCACACAGTGCTTGTTCTTAAAAAACACTTGAAGAATGACAGTTAAACAAATGGAAAAGATCATAAGAATAATTTCTGTGCCTCTAAGTAAATGTGTTGGTGTAGGCTACTGTAATGAGTAGAACAGGGTATATAATTGATATTGGTATCTAATCACTCTTGATTCCTTGGAGAATTAATCTACTCGTTTTTTATTTGTGCTAGGGGTAGTAGTGCCCCTCCCATTGTGACAAACTTTTTCTATCAGAGGCAGCATTATAGCACTGCCTAAGTAAAGAACACTGTTGGCGCAGTGTATTATTTTTTTTTTCATATTGATGGAGTTATTGTAGAAATTTTAAAGAGCTTATTCGATTGTAAATTGAGAAGGCTAGTGCCATTTTTAATAGTTGAAATTGATTGAAGGGTAACTAACCCCCCTCCCACGCCCACCCTTTCCCTAAACACATCCAATCAAAACATTGAGATAGCCATTTTGTTCAAAGTAGTTGGAAAGTCAGGAAATTATTGATGATGACTTTGAGGATGACAGCCATCCCACAGCAAAGGTTTCAAGTTGTGTCCTGGGGACATATAAGGTTTATTATAGAAAGCATTGTTGAAGAAACTTCAAAAAGGGGTCATTCGATTGTAAATGGAGAGGGCTAGTTCCCTTATTAATAGTCGAAAGTGATTGGAGGGTGAATGCCCCCACCCACGCTCTTCATTCCCCCAAACACTTCTAATCAACATTTTGATATAGCCATTTTGTTCAACGTAGTTGAAAGCTTTAGAAATTATGTCTTTGAGGATGACACCCCCTGTCCCCACAGCCCTCAGGGCAAAGGTTGTAAGGTATGTCTGGGGGCATAAAAGGTTGTTATAGAAAGTGTTATAGTAGAAACATCAAAAAGGGCTCATTCGATTGGAAATTGAGATGGCTAGTGCCCTCAAAATAGTCCAAAGTGATGCAAGAGTGAATGCCCCACCCACTCCCATCATTTCCCCAACCCCTTCCAATCAACATTTTGAAATAGCCATTTTGCTCAACATAGCTGAAAGGTCTGGAAATTATGTCTTTCAGGATGACACCCCTCGCCCACAACCCTCAGAACAAGGGTTGTAAGTTATGCCCTGGGGGCATATTAGGTTTTTTATAGAAAGCATGGTCATATAAACTTTGGAGGGGCTCATTGGACTGGTATTCAGAAGTTCTAGGCCTCTTTTTAAGTGTCAAAGTGATCGGAGGGCAGCCCCCTCCCACACACACGTCCTATTGTCATGAAATTCATCTAATAGAAATTTTGAGATATCCATTTCATTCAAAATAGTTTAAATATCATGTATCAAGGCTTTTGGGTTGAAACAAACCCCCAGAGCCTAGGGACAAGGGTTATTAGTTATGCCCAGGGGGTATTTAAGGTTTTATGGAATAAATTTTCTATAGACTTTAGAGGAGGCTTATTTGGTTGAAAACTGGAAGTTCTAGTTTCCTTTTATGAGTCACAGGTGTTGGAAGGCAGCTAGCCCCCCCCTCCCTGAATACTTCTCTTCACCTAACGAATCTGATTAAAATTGTGAAAACATGCCTCTAGGGTTGACACCCCCCAATTCCCTGGGTTTTAGGGTTGTAAGTCATGCCCTGAGGGCATATCCAGTTTTATGGAATAGGTGGTCCCATAAACTTCAGATGGGGCTCATTTGATTTAAAATTAAGTGTTAGAGTTTCCTTTTTAAGAGTCAAAAGCGATTTGAGATCCCCCCTCCCCACGATCATCATTTCCCCAAAGACATCCAATCGAAATTTGGAGATGGAAATTTTGTTCATTGTAGTTGAAGCGTCCAGAAATTATGTCATTGAGGAAGACAACCCACAGCTCACAGATCAAGGGTTGTAAGTTATGCCCTTGGGGCATATATGGTTTTTAAAGAAAGGATTGTCATGTATACTTCGGAGGGAACTCGTTGGATTGGTAATCTGAATTTCTAATGCCCTTTTTAAGAGTCAAAGTGAGGGAAGCTACCCCCACACATCATGTTTTCTTAAAATACATCTAATAAAATTTTTTGAGACAGTCTTTTTATTCAAAATAGTCGGCAGATCATATAACAAGGCTTTTGGGGTTGATAAAAACCACCAGAAACGACCTGGGAGCAAGGGTTGTAAGCTATGCCGTGGGGCATTTAAGGTTTTTACGGAAGGGATGGTTGTCTAACTTTAGAAGGGGCCCAATTGGTAGAAAATCGGAAGTTCTAGTTCCTTTTTGAGTGTCAACCCCCCCCCCCCAACAACTCCTCTTTTTACCAAACGCATTTAATTGAAACTGTGAGATAGCAATTACGTTCAAAATAGTCCAAAGGACATATAATAATGCCTCTAGGGTTTACATAGCCCCTCAGCGCCTGGGTCTAAGGTTGTAAGTTGCGCCATGAGGGCATATAAGGTTTTACAGAATGGGCGGTCGTATAAACTTCAGACGGGGTTCGTTTGATTTGAAATTGGAAGTTTTAGTGCCCTTTTTAAGAGCCAGTGATATGAGAGGAACCCTCCCCCCTCCTCTACGCTCAATATTTGCCTTAATACCGCCGATGAAAATTTGGAAATAACAATTTTGTTCGTCTTAGTTGAAGGGTTCGGGAATTACATCTGTGTGGAAGACCACCCCACCGCCTACAGCTGTCAGGGCAAGGGTTGTAAGTTATACCCTGGGAGCATATAAGGTTCTCATGTAAAGGATGACCGTTTATGCTTCGGAGGGGACTCACTGGATTGGTAATCAGAAGTTCTACTGCCATTTTCAAGAGTCAAAGTGCTCAGAGCACAGCTACCTTCCACACACACAAACGCACCATGCTTTCCCAAGATGCACCCAATAGATATTTTGAGAAAATCTTTTAGTTTCAAAATAGTCCAAAGATGATATAACAAGACTTTTGAGGTTGATACAAACCACCAGAGCCGTAGGGCGAGGGTTGTAAGTTATTCCCCTGGGGCATTTAAGGTTCTTGTGGAAGGGATGGTTGTATAAGCTTTAGAGGTGGCTCATTTGGTTGAAATGGACGCTCTAGTTCCCTTTTAAGAGTCAACAATTATGGAGGCCAACTATCCCCCATCCAAATACTCCTGTTTTCACCAAATGTATCTGATTGAAACCGTGCGATGACAATTTTGTTTGAAATAGCACAAAGAACATAAAACAATACCGCCAGGGTTGGAATAACCCCCAGAGCCGTGGGGTAAGGGCTTTAAATTATACCTTGGTGCCATATAAGGTTTTTATGGAGCGGGTGGTCGTATTAAATTCAGATGTGTCTCACTTGATTTTAAACCGGAAATTATAGTGCCCTTTTTAAGACTCGAAGTGACCTTAAAGACCCCCCCCCCCCCCAACGCCCATCATTTCCCATAACAAATATCCAAACAATGTTTTGAGATATTAGTTTTTTCAGCATTGTCGAAAGATTCAGTAATTTTGTGTCTGGGGATGTCACCCCACAGTAGTTGAAAAGTTCAGTAGTTACTTGTTAGGGGATGTCAACCCCCCCCCCCCCCGAGGCTTCAGGACAAACGCTGAAAGTTATGCAATTTGTTCATTGTTTATATATGCATGTATTTGAGAAAAGGTATACATGTTTGAGTTCTACTTTTCCAAAACACGAAGGGCATTAAGATGAGTTTTCAGGGAATGTTTAGGGGACTGTTGAACTAAATCATAACATGATATGTGTATATGGGTTGTCAAAAGGGCATAACTCAAGAATGATTGAGTATATTAACTTGGAATTTTCATTTGACCAAAAAGGCATTATTTGCGCGCTACTACTACTGCTACCATAAGTACTATTACTACTACCACTGAAACTACTACTTCTGTAGTGAGTACCACTAAGGCTGAGAATGTTGAAAAAAAAACCTAAGAAAATGTCGAGAAGAAATTTGAACCAAATCAAAACATACTATGTGTATACAGATTGCTGATACGGGCTTATCAGCAATATTTTTGGAACGGCTTATCATATCAAGAGGAAACTTCAGGGACATCATGGGTGGGATGTTCAGTTGGCCAAAAGGCAAAATGTAGCTATTGCTGCTGTTAATACTGCTGCTACTACTGTTATTACTAGTAATTATACACTTACTGCTACTACTGTTCTTTTTACTACCACTACTGCTATGATACTAGCACGATTAAGTCTACACATATGAAGGTACAAATTTGACAGAATATTGAAGGGGAATCCGAACTAAATCGAAACACACTAAGTGCACAGATTGTCAAAAGGACATATCTAAGGAATTGATTTGGGTATTAAGTTGAAACTTCCGGAGAATACTTCAAGAGGAAAATCAGTTGACAAAAGGGTAATATATGCATGTCACTACTAACACTAATACCACTGCTACTTTTCCCTATGCTACTAATGCTATGAAACTACTCCAACTGCTAGTTCTATTGCAACAACTTGTAACGCTTAGAGTATTAAGGTGAGAAGGGCGTCAAAGGGGTGTCAAAAGCACACATCAACAATATTTTTGCAACGGCTTTCGTGTCAAGGTGAAACTTCCAGGACATCATGACAGTGATGTTCAACTGACCAAAAGGCAATATGCACAAGTTACTACCGCTACTAATTATGGTGCTACTACTACTACTATTAATACAATGCTAACAATGCAACTACTTTTACTGCCACCGAAACTACTGTTATAATAGTACTATTGAGGCTATATCGATGAGGGTAAATTTGAGAGAATACTGATGGCAAATTTGAACTAACAAAAGACACAATGTGAATTTAGATTTGAATTTATTTGTGTATTAATATGGAACTCTCAGAGGATACTTAAAGGGGAAGATCAATTGGCCAAAAAGTAATATGTGCACACTACTACTAATAATACTGCTACTGCAACATTTACTAGTTCTACTACTACTTTCACTATTGCTCCAACTACCACTTCTTTCGTAACTACTTGTAAGGTTAAGAGCGTTAAAATGAAAATGTCAAGAAGTATATGAATATACAGGTTATCAAAAGAGCAAATCGACAATATCATAGCATTGGCTAGTTGTATTAAGTTGAGTAGTTATACTACTGTTATGACCACTGTTACAATTATATCTAAGGATATGAAGGTAAAACTTTCAGAGAATAATTCTGAAAATTTCTGTTATACGGATGACAGCCTGCCATCCATATGCAGGTTATTAAAACGGGCATATCAGCAATGTCTTAGGAAGAGTTTCGTGTGTGAAATTAAAACTTACAACGCTTGTTGTGCGGGAAGTTGAACTAAAGAAAAGACAATACTATAATAATAATAATATTTATTTCTAACCCACTTACATCAAAAAGATAAATAGTGGAGTAAAAACTTGAAGAACAACGGAAAACAAATAACAAATAAAAAAACAAATAACAAAAAAACGAGAGTCAACAATAGACATTAATCATTCAAACGGATCAGACCGTGGTGAGGCGACAAACGCCGATACGCCGTTTCTGAGAGCTTTTTGTGTAGATCAGTCAGCTTCTCAGTAATGTTCGGATGATGGAACTTTTTGATTATCTTTCGATTCTTATACCACAGAGGAAGATAGAGAAGAAATTTACAGAAACGGAAATAAGAGGATCGAATATCACTAATGTCTTTTTTCTTAAATATAGGGTAAAGCCCAGAAAGGTAAAGAACAGAATGATCGGAAAAAGTAGAATAAAGCTTACCAAGGGCAATACGATTGTATTTCCCTCGATTGGCTACAATTTTAGAGTAACCAATCTGGATTTTCACTCTAGCATCCCAGACAGCACGCTCCCGAAGAGTTTTAAGATTTTTTGTAAGTGTAATACCCAACCACCGGATCGAATCTACATGAGGGATAGAAAAATTTTGAAAAATTAGAGGCCTAGGAGAAGAGGGAACATTGAAAGAAAGATACTCACATTTATCAACATTAAGCGAAAGACCGATTTTAGTAAAAGAAGAAGAAACTTTATGAACCATCTGCGATAGACTGAGTTTAGACCGGCTAATTAGAAGAATGTCATCAGCATAAGCAAGGTAAGAAATATCACTCAAACCAACAAAACACATAGAAGAAATATTCTCAAGAATACCAGAGATACAAAATTTGAAAATACTAGGAGATAACACTCCACCCTGCCGTACGCCCCGACGAACAAGAACATTAGAAGATGAAAGGGCACCATTAGTTTTAATTCGAAGATAAGAATTACTATACCAAAACTTTAGAAGAAAAATAACTGAAAGGTTAATACCGTGACTATAAAGAGAGTAAAGAGCCTGACTATGTACAACACTATCAAAAGCCTTAGAAAGATCAAGAGCACAAATATGAAGACCATACCCTTTAGCCGAAGCATCTTTAAGAAGGAAAGCAAGAGCACGGTGAGCGTGCTGGCACCCGATGCCAGACCGAAAACCAAACTGATTCTCCCCGAAATTAGCATTCATACTTATGAAAGGAAGTAGGATGTGTTCAAGGATTTTACTAAAATTACAAGCAACCGTGATAGGCCTGTAAGAAGAACAATCCAAAGGAGTCTTACCTCGTTTAAGTACAGAAGTGACAGTTCCACACAAAAAGCTGTCAGGAACGAGGGAACAACAAAGGCACATTTGGAAAAACAACTGTAAATGGAAAAACAAAGACGGGCAATTTATTTTTAGATGACAAGCACTGATACCGTCAATATCAAGAGAACTTGATTTCAATTTCTTAACAGATGCAATTACAGCGTCAACTGAAACGGGAATAACTTGTGCCTGAGTCAGGGAAGGCGGGAGAACCGAATCAAGCAGTTTCGAATAAAGCGCGTGCACTGCATAATTCAATTTGGAAAATATAACTGAATAGTGGTCAGACCATGCAGAAGGCGTAATGGGGCAATTAGGATTTGCCGAGTTATTTAAATTAGCTGAATTAATCACTTTGTCCCATTCTTTCTTATTGGTAGGATATTCTAACCCTTTGTAACGGCTCGATCGCAGACATTTCTTAAACTCACGCTTAGTTTTTTGTTTTATTTCAAACACATTCCCAGATAATGGTCGACCGTTAGCAACCCATATACGCAGCCACAATTTGGCTTTATTTTTCACGCTTTTCAGCTCAGGGTCACACGACCAGATTGGTTTCCTTGTACTTTTCCTCACTCGCTCTTGAGGGACAGCAACCTCCTCAGCGCGTTTTAAACACCACACGATTTGGTTGTAATAATGATTCAGATCGTAATTACTTTTAGTAGGACTAACACTCAGCTGGAGTAGATGAAAAGGTACACGTAAAGAACCAAGGAGAATGGCCAGGGTTGAAATATATAATGGCATATTAACATTTTTCCAATTACTCCGCACAAACCATTTAGAGGCAGGAGCACAAGCCTGGTCAGTACTATCTTTTCTAATCGAAAAGCATAGCGATAAAGGAAGGTGATCAATATCTTGCTCATCTTCGTGGACATGCACTGTTGAAGATGTAATGAACGGGGAACAAATCACGTGATCAATATCCGATAAGCTGCCGGAATTATGCACATACGAGAAGGGTAGATCCTTCGCAATTATTCTGTAATCAGGGAGACAATCAAGTAGGTTCACAGTACGAGCAGAATCACGTTTTACATCAGTGTTCAAATCTCCAATAATAATAAATTCGTACCCATTTTTGCTTATACTTTGAAGGAGAGTTTTCAAACTAGAGCATGCTTTGGAGAATTTATTAAGCGATGTCATATTCTTCCCATCGTGAGGCAGGTAAGTGTTTATCAATACGGTTTTACCAAGTCTTATAGCCAATAAATGTTCATCAGAGAAATAGTATGACGGGGACAGAAAGCTGAGCTTTTGTTTTATAATACATGCTAAACCCCCTGAAGGCCTTCCAAAAGTAGATTTAGCATTTGTTGTGAAAACAAAGTGGGCGGAACTGCGGCGCAGGAAATTAACACTCGTTGCGGTCAAAAGATGTTCCTGAAAGCATACAATGTCAAACTTACTGTACAGTTCATCAATGGTCAGGTCCTTGTTTTTTGTCCCATTAATATTGAAGGACACGAGTGATACTGATTCAGACATTAGTTTGTTTTCGGTAACTTGCGACTGACAATTGCTTTCAATTTAGGGCAAGTGAGGCTAAACGAAACATGATCACCTCCACAGTTTGCGCACTTAGGTGACAAATTGCAAGGCGAGTCTCTATCTGAAACATGAGGACCGGCACATCGCGCACATTTTGGTGTAACACTGGGACAAGACGACTGGAGATGGTCAGGGGATCGGCAATTGTTACAGCACCGGGGAATCGCTTTGAACTCATAAACACTTAGGATTTCGTATCCAACTTTGAGACCATATCTAAATGCTTCGACTCTTGATGTTGTATCAGAGAATTCAAGTTTTACTGCAAGCGATTTCCCTAGCCTAGAGGCACCAGAAACACCAGGGCACGATATCAGGTGGGACAGTTCAAAATCATGCGGGATTCCCTTCAGGAGTCCGTAAAACTTCTTGGTTAGAACTTTCGCAGAAGAGCCAGTAAACGCACTAGTCACCGATAAGCGGAAATCTTCAGCAACTGACTTATCTATATTGATAAACAGTTTGTCACGAACAGGGCGAATGCTAGTGATTGATTCGTGTCCATCGATCTGATCTATCAGATCTTTCCGTTTAATTGGGTCCGAAAGGGTAGATGAAAGGTTCGACACAACAATAGTAGCATGCGAGTCGGGAATTGCAGGTTTCGGCAGTTGCGGGTAATTCAGTTCATAAGCATCCAGCTTGGTGGCAACAACCTTGAGTAGTTGTTCCACGCGATTCACCTTTGTTGACAGCCTAGAATACGCAACTGCGGGCAAAACCGGGACCTCGGTTGGAGACTTGATCGCATAAATCGGAGTAATCCTACAACTACTACTACTGCTGTTATTATTATTACTGCTACTAAAGCTAAGACTACTACTATTAACTCTACTCCTGCTGCTACTACTATAACTATTATGTCTGTACTACTACTAATAAACCTAAGGATATTAAGGCGCAAATTTTTGGCAATGGTCAAAAAGTCAAAAAGGTGTGACAGATTTTGAACTAGCCAGAAGACACTATATGTATACTTAGGATACTACTTCTACAGTTGCTGTAACTAATGACACTAAGGGCATTAAGTTGAAACGTTTAGGGGAAGTTTAAATTAAACGAAAAAGCTATACACATGCAAATATTAAAAGGGCATATGAGCAACATCATAGGCAGCGCTGCTCTGTCATAGCAAATAATATCATTGATATTTTAAAGGATCTAATTTGATTGGAAATTCATAGTTCTAGTACCCTTTTTAAGGATCAAGTGATTGGAGGGCAATCAACTTTCCTCGTTAGCTTATAATTTTCCATACACTTCCAATCAAAATGTAAGGTAGTCATTTTGTTCAGCATAGCTGAACGGTCTTGTAACTGTATATCTAGGGCTATTGCGTGGGTCAACCCCCCACAGTTATGCAATTTCCCCATTATGTGTAAAAACTAAATATTGTCTTAAGATTAAATCTAAAAGCACTGTGTGTAGGTTGAATGCCAATAAGACACCTTAGCAGTATCCCAAGAACGACTGAGAGTATTCAGTTCAGACTTTTGGACTACTTCTATTACTGCTTCTGTGCTTAAAATTCAGCAAAATCAAAAGAGTGTAAGTGTATCAAAGCTGTCAAAGAGCATGGATAGATTGTTTTGCAAATGGCATGAAGTTTTATTTTTCAGGTCAAGTAGAGAAGTTTTAAAACTAAATTAAACACTACTATTTGTGTCAAGGTTTTTAAAAGGGTGTATATTGTTAAAAATTGTTGAAACATTTTCCAGCATAGAAATAGCCGGCCAAGCTATAAATTCCTAAAGACAAACCGAAAAGATTTAAATTATTATTTTATTTTTCCCTTAAATGACTATGCCAGTATAAAATGAACATAAATTAATTAAAAAAACCTTTTCCACAAAATATGTTTTTCAAAGAAAGGTAAAGAACTCCATTAGACCAAAAATGAGCAAAATAAAACCAAATAATCTACCAAGCGAAAAACTACCACAAGTCAGCATCGATAAATAAATGAAACCCAAAAGGAACGGAAATTACACTAAATAACCGAGTCAAACTCAAAACGAGCACAAATTAACATGGGTAGGTCTCAAGGGTGCCGGCAGAAAATTTTCCAGGGGGTGCAGGTGCCAAAATAGCAGTGGTTTAGATGGGTGATAGTTTAGGAGGTTTAGGGTACCAAACTACGACTCTACCCCGAAGAGGACGAATTTGCAATCAATTTAAAATTCCGAGAAGCCCATTGATTTAAAAGTATCAATTACTATATTTTGGGCTTCCCAGTTGCAAAAGAAATAATGCCAAACGGTGGCAGGTGGCAGTACTGGATTCAACCAAGTTGATTCGCTTTATTTGTAATGAAATTATGCTACGTTTGGTGATCTGTAATTGCGTATCAGCTATAATGAAGGGGGGTGAGTCATTGTTTATGTGTGGTTAGGGCAGATTCCTACAAAAGTACTTTTTGATGGACAAACTGCTTACTCTTCCTGAGGCTTCAGATAAATTTTAGGTAGGGGGAATAGGATCTAATTAAAATGTTTCTCTGTACAGCTAAACTGTTATATTCTCATATCTAAAAGCACATAAGTGGGAAAGGCAAGGCAGGTCATCATCAGCCCCGCCAGGAAAATTTCTTTGGGGTAGTAAATCCTGCTAGGAACTTAGTTTTCAGCAATTTCAAATGGTAATATTTTCTTTTTCTATTTATATGAAGTACTTCAATGTATTTAAACGAATGTATGCAATGTATTTACCGATGAGAAAATCCGATTATAGAGGTTGTGATGGCTTCAGTTATGTAGAAGATCAAAAGTCTCCTAGAATTTCCATCCATACAAACAATAATATTCATTTTCGTCCAACCGAGATTCTTTAATAGTAATATTAACAAGGACTTTTCACCAAAATTACTGTTCATCGCCAATTTTTAAGTATATTCAAATTTAGTCCTAAATTGAAATTGCAAGTTTAAACATAGGACGGTACTAATCAACGTACAATTATTGATTTACACATTTTAAAAGCAATTAACCAGTAATTTAAGGGACTGGTACCTCAAATTGTATCTTGGTTAGGCTTGGGTATGATTTGGAAAACGATCAGAAATTAAATAAACAAAGAGCTTTACAACTGATAGCTAGGAACAGATTTGGAGCCTATTTGGACAGAATATTCTTTGTATGAAGGGGGTTGTCTGCTCCTTAGCTCCCTACTCTTTAGTGTGAATTTTGGCTTTTTTCCAAATTTTTAACAAAATATACAATTGGAAATTTCTTTTTTCAAAGTACTAAAAAACATTTGTTTAATGAACAAAGTGTTGAGAAGGGGACAATACCCCTTATATACAGAGTAATTTATATTTATTTTAAGTTTTAAACTTGCTCTTTACTTTAGTTGAAAAACCTTTTCTATTTGTTTAATTACATTTCATGAAACTGTAAAGTTTTATGAATACAGTACTTTTGGTAGAACAGGAAAACTATCAATATTTCGATATCTATTTAGATTTTGGTGGATAATAAAAAAGTTCGTACTGTCGAACTGTAGGTAAGGAACGCCCAGACTTACTAGTAACTGAAACTCCAAACAAGAGCTAAGAGCTCATATGGCACTTGTGACGAGAGATCGGATCCGGTCCGATTATGTCAATCACGCATCTAGAACTTGTGCTTATTCTTGAACTCACCAAAGCGCTAGAAATCCCCCAACTCCCCCAAAGAGGTCGGATCTGGTCAGGTTATATCAATCATGTATCTAATACTTGTACTTATTCTTCACATCAAGTTTCATCCCGATCTTTCCACTCTAAGCGTTTTCCAAGATTTCCGGTTTCCAAGATTTCCGTTTCCCCTTCCAGCCCCCAATGTACCCGGATCCGATCCAAATTGAAAACGGAGCATCTGAGACATGATATCTTTCTGTATATCAAGTTTCATTAAAATCTGATCACCCATTTGTGAGATAAACATACCTCAATTTTCACGATTTCCCCTCCCTCCATCCGATCTCTTTGAGGAGTCGGGTGGATTTCTAGCGCTTTCGAGTTCGAGAATAAGCACAAGTTCTAGATGCGTGATTGACATAACTGGACTGGATCCAATCTCTCGTAACAAGTGCCATATGAGTTCTTAGCTCTTGTTTAATGCCAGAATATCCCAGGATACAATTCTTCCCTAAAAAAATATGGAGGTGTTTTCAAGAAATTAAATACATACATACACAACTGTTGCTCGGTTATAGAGATAATATTGAGCCATTCTTGCAGCAGTAGTTGCAATCTAGTAGAAAGCAAGCCACAGGCCATAGTTGCCGAAATTAAAAATGGGTTTCTACAGAAACTGCTAATGGCAAGTATTTCTCATATAACACTGTTTTGAAAATGATAATTATCGTTCAGATTCAACTGAACAAGAATTTCTGACTACACTACGAAATCTTTTAGAATTTCAGAAAGAGCGTGAAACCAGGCAATTACACCCTGAAATACTAAATGTTTTGAAATTGCCCCTTCCCCCTACGTAGATATGACGTGCCCATTTACGTACCTATTGAAACATCAATTAGAAATTATGAACAAGGAAAATCACATTTTTACATGGGTATCATTGAATCAGTACTGATATGCATCGTTCTTTCCGTTTTTTTCTTTCTTCTTTTACTCCAATGGTAGTTGTACCAAACCAGTGGTAGTTTAATATTGGGAGAGGGCTCATTTGAACGAAATTGAAAACATCTTGATACCCTTTTCAGTGAAACATAGGAGACGCGGAAGGGGAAATTACTCTTCCGCTCTTGAACTAGTCTGATTGTAAAGAAAAGTATTTATTGACTTATGTGTTCGCGTTTTTCCAGTTTATATTATATTCCTTCCAGAGTGTTACTGTTACGTCCTTGGATGGCTCTTACAAGGATGTCCAAATTCTTCCTTTCTGGTCACAGACCCTGCCATCACGAGCAGGGAGGAATAGGGTGATCTTTTCTGGAGAGAAGGGGAGTTTCTACCCATAATCGTCCAAGTAACATCCGAGAAACTTTATGTCTGCTAGTGTTTTTGGCGGCTACCTCCAATTCTCCCCTAAAGATGATATCTATATTTAACATACCTCCTTAAAAGGATTTTTGCAATGTATTTATTGACTAATTAGTGCTTGAGAATGCTTCAATAATTTGTTTTCTGCCCGTCTGAACTTAAAATCCATTTCTTTTCTACTTTGAACTTTTGTTTTCTTTTCTTCTGTTTTTCTTGTGTTGTATTTATGACAATTCTCTGAACTAATTGATTTACTGACAAATGTTGTTAGATTATTGACGGAAAGATAGAACTATCTGTTTTAGGTAATGTTCTGCTTGAGTCGAAAATTCAGCCAGATACAGCTTATCAAAAGCAACAAGAAACTCTAATAGTGTGGTCTGAAGGTGACAATTACGATCTTGCCTTAAGTTTTCAAGAAAGAGCTGGGTGTGACGAGATATGGGAGAAAATTTGTCAGGTAATGTGGATCTATTGATTTTTACATCTATTTTATTTGGCAAATTAGTGTGCTAAAATCTTTTTAGTATACTAGTTTGCCTTACAATTATCAATAGATGTCCATTATAGGTTTAAACGCTTTGAGCCTTCATTAGGGTACACGGTGTTTAAAAAGTGGGTCGTTAGGTCAAATGAAACAGCTTTCTTTGCATTCTATGATGTTATCCAAAAAATGCCCTTGAGTGTATGGTTAACCAGTCTTGATGAGGGACTGGAATTTTGATTGTTAATCCCCCCCTTCTTCTTGCGTTGGTAAAACTTGTTCTGCATCCATAAAGCGACTTGGAAATCTCCTTTGGGTGGAATGCTTCTTAATGATCACCCATAAGTGTTATCTAAAGTGCCGAGAAAATCTATATATTTCTGGAAACTTAGCATATTATAATAATTAGGCTTGGGACCCTGAAGATCTGACATCTCTTTTGGATTCATTCACCAGTTGTAATTAATTTATTTTTTGGAATGCTAGCCAAATGGCTATAATATGACTATATGACAATTTTTTTTGCTCGTCAACCTAAGCCTGGGGGAAGGGGACAAACTGGTGTGTGCCGTTTCTCTGTTTATTGGTTTGGTATGCTTAATTTTATTGTATGGTTTCTATATTTATGTTTCTAGTTGCTTTAAAAGATAACTAACAGTATTTTTAAATGCTATCGAGCATGTGATTAATTAAACGGATAAAAAAGCAAGTTATGGCCAAATATGCGGATACAAGGCAAAAATTGGATATAAATATTATTTTGGGACAAAGAAATGATTTTTTTTCTGTATATAGGGATCAGAAAACAAACACTAATCAAACTAGACCTACGTTGCCCGGGCAACGTGAAATGCTGCGGCAACCTTTGTCAGGCTTCGCCGACTAAAGTGTTGCGAGAGCAACACTTTAGTTTTACACTGATCCGGATTTCAAGTCCCAACCAGATCTGTTCACATTGGGAGGAATTGGAGGGGAAACCGGAAATCTTGGAAAACGCTTATAAATGTCCTAGATACGTGATTAACATAACCGGACTGGATCCGCTCTCTTTGGGGGAGTTAGGGGGTGGGGTCCTGTGCTTTGCTGAGTTTGGTGCTTCTGGACGTGCTAGGACGATGAAAATAGGTAGGCGTGTCAGGGAGCTGCACAAATTGACTTGATAAAGTCGTTTTCCCTGATTCGACCATTTGAGGGGCTGAAGGGAGATAGAAAATGAGAAAAATTTAGGTACTTTTAACTTACGAGTGGGTGATGGGGTTTTAATGAATTTTGATATTTAGAAGGACCTCATGACTCAGAGCTCTTATTTTAAATCTCGACCGGCACTAAGTCTCTGATCTTCCTTTTAAAGCAATCTATTGATTCTTATAATTTTGCTAGGGCTCATACCATATGAGCTCTTGGCTTTTCCGACCTCATCACAAGTGCCATTTGAGTTCTTAGCTCTTGTTTTCCCAGGGGTAATCGTATCGACCCCACGGTCCTAGAATGTCGTGATAGGGCTCATGTGAACGGAAATTAAAAGTTCTAGTGCTTTTTATAATTAAAAAACAAATAATTTTGAAATAGTATCACTTTCTACAAAAAAAAGCATTTTCATGTATATGCTTGAAAGACGTCATAATTGTAGGTTGTAACCATATATGTATTAAGTGAGTGCAACATTTATACATGTTTATCTTTCAGCAAGATAATATAAGAAATACATAATGGATCGATATAGTTCATTTTAAATGGGGAATATGTAAGGTTCATCGGATATAGCTGAAACCTAGTAAACAACAAACCACTGCACATTATAACTAAAAGTTAAAATAATGCAAGCATCTTTTGGAAAGTTATTTATCTAGGGTATGGTGCTAAACTTAGGATCGGGACTTACTATTCCAACTATCAAAAAGCCTTCGGATTTTTTCGGTTTTTAATCGGGGTTGCAGCGGTAGCTGGCAACCTAGTAATCCAGGTTGCAGCAGTATTTTCACAAGCGATTGCAGCAATCTATATATATATATATATATATATATATATATATATATATATATATATATATATATATATAATATATATATATAATATATATATATATATATATATATATATATATTATATATATATATATATATATATATATATATATATATATATATATATATATATATATATATAAATTGTATGTTTGTGTTTGTCCGCATATGACGTCATTATAAGTATATAAGGGGACGATTCAAAGAGAAATTTCAGTATAAATCCTACAATAGCAGAAGAAATAGCCGAGGAAGCTGCTCAAAGAGTTAATTCAAAGATAAATTTTAGTTTAAATCCTACAATGGCAGAAGAAACAGCCGAGAAAGTTGCTCAAAGAGTTAATGCCTAAAGGCTTGCGGCTAATAGAGAAAGTAAGAAAACAAAGCGTGCCAAGGAATCACAAGAACAACGTGAAAACAGGCTAGCGCCTCAAAGAGAAAATGACGACCGGGACACAGGGAATATAAATGACGACCGGGACACTCAAAGACAAATTACAGACCGGGAGACCGGGACACAAATGACGACCGGGACACAGGGACATAACTACAACGAGGACTCCGAGGGGGGCACAGGGGGGGATATATAAATGACGACGGGGACACGGAATATTCGATTAGCAATCACCATCAACAAAGCTCAAGGGCAATCATTAGAAAAATGCGGTATAGATCTGAATACGGATTGTTTTTCCCATGGACAATTATATTTTGCATGTTCAAGAGTCGGTAAACCTGACAATCTATTTATATGTACAGACAATGGGACAGCGAAGAATGTTGTATATTTGCAAGTTTTACGTAGTTAAAGACATATTACAATGGCGCGTAACGACTTACGCGCGCGGAGGGGCTTGGGGGCGCGAAGCGCCCCCACCAACACCTAGTTTATAATAAAGAATGAACACTGGTTCATAGTAACTGAAATATTAATTAATAGTAGTAGTCTTAGCTTTAATGGCAGTGTTATCATTGGTAAACTTTTCTAGGGTAGGTTTTATTATAATCTCACAAAATAACTGACTTTTTGGTAAACGATTTCATCGTCTCTGCGGGAACAATAAAAGAAGGTACTTCCCAAAAAATTAGTTGTGGTTATTTTGATCTTTTGCTTTCTCTTAATTTTTAAGTTTTATTTTTTTATAAATTTAAAATACTTTAGTAGTAGGAATATATTTTACGCATTTTTTTTATTTTCAAAGTATTTTTCTATAGGTATTTCAAGATGCGATTACGCGATATGATTTGGTGAATATTACCGTGTTTCATAATGTAGTTGTAATAATTGTTGACAGTAGAAGAAATGCTACCAATGAATCGTCCCAAAAATTCGTGTTGTAAAAAGTGCAAAATTAAATGTGTATACAAATGTTTAATTTTTTTTTTTTTGGGGGGGGGAGATCCTAACAAAAAGAATGAAATTTATTTGAAGCAGTTGACTTACATAGGATTTGCCAAGAAAAGCTTTATTATTGAAAACAGATCTACAACGTATATACGTTTCTTATTATGAGTGAAAAATCCGAAAAGTACATTCCTTCTCGAAAACTTTGTAGATGCGGGTTTTATACAACTTCGGAGCAGAGTGAATTCTGCAGTGTTTGTTCTCGAAATAATTGGAGGAAGTTGGCTGACGAATATCCTGTAGAAAAAGAAAAAGATGCTATTAGTATTGAATCTAGTTATGGCACTAAATCAAAAGTAAGAACACCTAGATGTGGAATATGCAAGAAGAAAATTAAGCTTATGCCCTGTGAGTGTAGATGCAACAAAGTATTTTGTTTGCAACACAGAGCACGGGAGGATCACCACTGCACTTTTGATATCCTAGGAAAAGGGGCCGAAGAGTTGAGTAAATTGATCCCTCTTGTTGTTGCTGATAGAGTGAAACAAATTTAAATAGTTTCAAATTTCCGTCAAGTACGAAGAGGAGGGAAGGATCTACGGTCTTAGCCTTCGAATACTTGCGGGAAATCGCCATCTTTTTAAATATTCAAAGGCAAAAAAAAATCAAAATCTTCCCTGATGTAAAACAGGAACAAGTTCATTTTATGGAGTTTTGTAGATCCACTGAATCCACTTTTGGAGTTTTGTAGATCCACTTTGGTACATTCCTAGTTGAATGTAATGCTTTATATAGGATTTCTAATTCGCATTTTCTAAAATTAATATGTTTATTTTAGGTACAAGGAAAGGATCCTAGTGTTGACATCACTCAAGACTTCGTGGAAGATGATGAAGACGAAAGGTTTGATGAGCTTTCAGATCCATCACCTGCCGTGGAGCTACCCAATCCAGAAATGAGTAAATTAGACCAAATTAGCGAGGCAAGTAGTGTGTTGTTAATTGCACTGAAATGTGCTTCGATTTGCACCTTGGAAATCGTCTATTATTTGTAGGATGCACTAGATCGCTTACATAGCGGTTTTGTACAATAGCTAAGTAATGTCTAGGCTCTGATGCAAGTTTTAGCTGAAAGTCTTTTCTTTTTTCAAAGCGTTAATGTTTTTTCTCTTAAGAAAAAAAAAAAAACACGAACAAACGATAGAGTCACTGGTCCTTAGACAGGCGGTTAATGCTTGGCTTTAAGCTCCTTTAAAGGGTGTGTAAACCGGTCTCAATTGATGAGCCAGGTATATTGCACCAGCTATTGCTAGGTTAATCGCTTATGGCATAAAACTATGTATAAACAAAAGAAATGTCATTCAGAGTAATTGTGTAAAATGTTCTCAACTACTCTGTAAAGATTTTATTGCACACTGGATTTGTCGTCTGTACATGGCTCGAAAGGAATCGTCTTAATGAAAACGAATCGCCACTTGAAGCTAATCAGCAATAGTAACGATTCTCCAGGCTCCTCAGCGTTGATAGTCGATTCGAACATTGTAGAAAGATCATAGAAGGTCTTATTGAAAGCTAGTGCTTACATGTTTGTTCTTCTTATAAACTCGTTCTGACAGCACTAGATCAAAGTGCAATAAGGTAAAACTTCATTATTTGATGCATCGTGGACCGGATACGTTATGTTTGTGTTTTCCATTGCCATCATCATCATATTATATACACTCAGTTTCGTTCGTTTATTATTCACCTTTAGGGACCTATTTTTTATAAATCAAGATATATATGCCCTTGGAGGATTAAGAATGTTTTTTTTTTGCGATTTTAGAAGGATAGTCCATATCTAAAGTAGTACTAAGGTATATTTTTTGCTGCTTCTGACGGTGATAGTGACAGAGTAAACAGACTGCGGACTCGTCAAGGTTGGGAAGCCTACGATGTAGACCAGAGGTCGGTAGCCGTTCTTGGCTACAGGTCAGAACTAGCCAAAATGCAAATCCAAAAGGAACATCTGGATCCGTGATACTTTCATTCTAAAACAGTCTTTTAATGAATAGACTGTCTCAGCAACTGTAATGCTAATTACGTCACAAGACGAAAAATTTTGCTTGACACATTCCTTAATATTTTTGGCCATATCTTTCACGCGAAGTTCGACTGTTCTACCTGGCAATGGCAATTGCTTGATTCTCTCAGTTATTTTTTTTTATATCCAAAATCATTAATAGAGGGTTTGGAAAAATTTGTGCTTTCATTTCCCAAAAACTTGCAATTTGTAAATGGTACTTTGTTGATACCAATACAATAAGCTGCAACGAAAGCTGACAGATGTAGCGTGGATGTAGCTGGTAACAAAACTCTTAAAGAACTTGGACTTGTGTTTCAAAATTTAATATATGTCTAGCAATGTATTTAGATTCGCTGGAATCTGTTATTTCACCCCATCTTTATATTCCGAAGAAAATTGTCCTTTAATATTTAAATAAATAATATTTAATACCTATGACATATAGCGAGCCCAAATTCTGTCGGTCTGTCTGGTGGGAAAAATAAACAGAAGTCCTAGATATGTGATTGACATAACCAGACCGGATTGTCTCTCTTTGGGGGAGTTGGGGAGGGGGAACCTAATTCGGTAATTCGGAAAAACTAGAAAAAATGAGGTATTTTTAACTTTCGAACTGGTGATTGGATCCTAATGAAATTTGATATTTAGAAGGATCTCGTGTCTTAGAGCTCTTATTTTAAAACCTGATCGGACCCGGTGACATTGGGGGGGGAGGTGGAGGAGGAAACCGAAAATCTTGGAAAACGCTTAAAGTGAGTCACAGAAATTTTTACATGAAGAAGGTCCGAAACTTGATACGTGATCAATAAAACGATCGCTGAAAGCTGGTAGGCGTATCAGAGACCCGACCGTATTAAATTAGAAATAGCCACTTCCCCGATTTGACCATCTCAAGGACGGTTTAATCGGGAAAATTAAAAAAATTAGGTATTTTTAACTTACGACGCGTTATTTGATCCGAATGAAATCTGCTATTTAGAAGGACCTCGTGGCTCAGAGTTCTTATTTTAAATCCTGACCGGATCCGGTTACATGGGGAAGTTGGAGGGGGGAACCGGAAATCTTGGAAAACGCTTAAAGTGGAGAGATTGTAATGACACTTGGTGGGAAATAGCTCTTGGCTCTTCTGACCTCGTCACAAGTACCATATGAGGTTTTGGCTTTTGTTATATATTATACTCTTTTTTCGGAATGGCTTACTTTAAAATTAGTAAATAGAGCATTTCTTGACTTGCAGGTCATGAGTTGCCGGCCCTGATGCAAATTAAATAACAAAATTTCAACTGAAAGTACGGAGCAACATTAAAACTTAAAAACAAATAAAAATTATTACGTATATGAGCGGGGTCACCCCCTCGCCAATACTTCGCTCCTTACGCTAAAGTTTTTTGTAGTACTTTTAAAAGAGCTTTTTATTCTAATTTTGGAGAATCGAGAATTATTCTTAAAGAATCAAGACGAAATTCGAACTAGTTATGTATATTAATGTTGTATTTCAAGACTTTTAAGCTATGAACAAAGAAGTTTTAGCACCTAACACTAAAATAGGCAACAAAATATACATCCTTGGAAAGATTACTTTTTCAACCATATTTTGTTTGATTTTGGTCAACACTTGTCAGGACCATAACTTCAAAAGTTCTTTGACAGTGTTCATAAATTTGTATATTTGTAGCTATTTAAAGACTCGTCTTAAAGGGATTAGCTATCTCTAATCCCATATATGATTAACGAAACTATTTGAATATTTGAAATAAAACCAGTTTTTTGATAAAAAAAAAATAACTGCACCTTCGTATACAAGGTGAATGAAGTTATAATCGTGGGTTACAACCGTAAATGATGTGTTATAGTATTACGCTTTAAAGAGTACCCTGGGTGGCAATGACAGCGTAGTTCGTTCTTTACTGTTTATTTTTTTTTAGATTGTACATAGTTGTTTAACTACCGCAGCAAGGAGGGAGAAGTTGGCATTAGCTTTAGAAACTGATAACTACATTAGAAAACTACTAGTTTTATTTCACGAGTGTGAAGACCTTGACAATATCACTGGCCTCCATAGGTAAGCAAGAATAAATTTCAATTAAATTAATAATTCCCAATATGTCAATGTCATAGATATATTTTTCTTCTTTCTATGGTTTCATAAAATCGACCAATTTTTGAAAAAAATGTTAGAAAATTCTATTTTGAAAGCAATCAATTTTTATTATTCACAATATATGACTTAGGTAGTTCTAGAACGCCTGTAATTGATGTCAAAGACTCCCCTGGGCAAAACAGTCATTAGCACTGGAGAGAGTAAAAGTGAGGCCATATCTGAACATTTCATAGATTACAACTTGTATAGTTTGTAGAGAAGCCAGAACGAGTCGACTCCAACGTATTACGAACTACCATGCGTATCGTAAGGATGGAGAGAAAACTTTGTAATTAACAAATCTGAAGGAAGCACGACTGTCTAACAACTACTGACACGACTGATTCGAACACACTGATATGAATTGCACTATTTAGACACACTTATTAGTTTACCTGTCGAAGGGAAGCCAGAATGACTCGACTCCAACATATCACGAACTACCAGGCGTATCGTAAGGATGGAGAGAAAGCTTTATAATCAACAAATTTGAAGGAAGCACAACTGACAGAATTCTAAACACGAACACACTGACATGAATTGCACTATTTTGACCACACTTATTACTTTACATGCCGAAGGCAAGCCAGAATGACTCGACTCCAACGTTTCACGAACTACTAGGTGCCTCGCAAGAATGGAGAGAAAGCTTTATAATTAACAAAGCTGAAGGAAGCACAACTGACTAAATTCTAGACACGAACACACTGATATGAATTGCACTATTTTGACCACACTTATTACTTTACATGCCGAAGGCAAGCCAGAATGACTCGACTCCAACGTTACACGAACTACTAGGTGCGTCGCAAGAATGGAGAGAAAGCTTTATAGTTAACAAAGCTGAAGGAAGTATAACTGACTAAATTCTAAACACGAACACACTGACATGAATTGCACTATTTTGACCACACTTATTACTTTACATGCCGAAGGCAAGCCAGAATGACTCGACTCCAACGTTTCACGAACTACTAGGTGCGTCGCAAGAATGGAGAGAAAGCTTTATAGTTAACAAAGCTGAAGGAAGTACAACTGACTAAATTCTAGACACGAACACACTGATATGAATTGCACTATTTTGACCACACTTATTACTTTACATGCCGAAGGCAAGCCAGAATGACTCGACTCCAACGTTTCACGAACTACTAGGTGCGTCGCAAGAATGGAGAGAAAGCTTTATAGTTAACAAAGCTGAAGGAAGTACAACTGACTAAATTCTAGACACGAACACGCTGATATGAATTGCACTATTTTGAAACACTTATTACTTTACTTTTCGAAGGGAAGCCAGAATGACTCGACTCCAACATTTCACGAACTACCAGGCGTATCGTAAGGATGGAGAGAAAGCTTTATAATCAACAAATTTGAAGGAAGCACAACTGACAGAATTCTAAACACGAACACACTGACATGAATTGTACTATATATGTCGAAGGGAAGCCAGAATGACTCGACTCCAACGTGTCACGAACTACTAGGTGTATTGTAAGGATTTGGAGAAGACTTGGTAATTAAAAAAAGATTTTAAGGAAGCACAACTGACTAAATTCTAAACACGAACACACTGACATGAATTTGTTTTGCATCACTTATTACTTTACCTGTTGAAGGGAACATGCCCATCCAAGTGCTTTAATAATAAAGGTACTATGGGTGTATAAGCGAAAATGAATGATACTCAAAACACTCCAAGGGAACGAATATTTTTGTTACTCAAAATTTGTGGATAATTTTGTACTGCTGTTTACCTTATATTCTCTGAAAGATACTGGCTCATGTGCTAAGAAATCTAAATATTTTTGAGATGTAACTCTCCATATCTCTCCATTTTCTGTTAGACATCCCTGTAACCTGTGCGTAATAATTCAGAGATCTGGCCAAGATTTTAAGTCTTGATCCACTAGTATTCAAACTCGGCCTGTTAAGCTTTACTCAAGAAGTTACACGATGTAAGGAAATCTATTTAATTTGTATCTAATAAAGTTACTGTACTAGTTGTGCCTAAAATTAGGGTATTGACAGTGAGTAAAGGTGCAATGTTTTTTAATTTATTTTCCGTATCAGTGCCGTGGAAAGTATTACCCGGAATGGATTGATGTAAGCCATGTACAAGCAACAAACTAGTAAAGGAACTAAAACAAGTCTCTGTGTAACTCAAAATATTGGATTGCCAGTATCTGATGAATAATCATGCAACATTGGATATGGGGTTCTATCAGAAAAATTAAAAAAATTGAGAATTAAAAATTGAACGCTCTATATGGGAAGCTTAGGTAGAAGAAGATCACGGCTAACCGCATCAAGGGCCTTCATAAGATCTAGGAAAATGGTGACTGGTTTATAATCTTTGTGCAGCCCATTACTAATAAGAGCAGTAACATAGCTAGATGCTTACTCTGTTGTCACTTTCTTTGGCTAAAACCAAATTGTATATTACTTATTAGCATAGGAGTTAATACACCAAAAAGTTTCAAGGGTTCGACAATTTCAGAGTTTAACTGATTGCAAATAAACAAAAACAAAAGGATTGCTCACACCTCTCCCACTGAAAAATTGAAAAATACTGGCCTAGGAGCCCACTTTTCGTATTTTGATGCATTGACCCTATTGTACTCATGCGTGGTATACTTATAGAAATATTGGAATTAGTTGCTTTGACTTCGTACGCTGAAATGCTTGTCTTATGTTTGCCTGAAATTCATCTTTATCTAATAAAAACTTTATTTTTTCTTCTCTATTAAGTAGGATCTTGGGAGGGGATGAGGGGTGAAGGTTCGAATTGATTTTGGGGATGGAGGAGTGTGCGTAGCTCCGTTATAGGTGGCTATTCATAGGTAGCTTAGTGCTGCAGGGAGTTTAGCAGTAGCAGTTGTTGTACTGAATGGGTTGAGCTTTTGCAATTTGCAATGCAATTCATTTTTCCTTTTTTATACTTCATCCCATTTTTTGGGCGTTCTTTATATGGAAAAGTTTTCTGTGGCAACCTTGTTTGGCAATCCCTTGCCTAGCCAAACTGTTCTCGAATCTTTCGCTTAAACTTTTTTCTCTGTATTACAGTTGAATCCTTATTTAGTTGTTTCTTTATTCCAGGTTATATGAAATTTTTAAGAACATCTTTTTATTGAACAAAAATGCATTGTTTGAGATAATGTTTGCTGAAGATGTAATATTTGATGTAGTGGGTTGTTTGGAGTACGATCCGAATGCCAAGAAGCCTAAATGTCATCGGGAATACCTTAGAAAAATGGCCAAGTAAGTTTGATTTCCTTTTTTTTGTTTTTAGTTTCCTTTTTTGGTTATGTTGTAAATGTGGGATCATCTTCCTTTCTTTTCTTTTTTTATTCTTGAACCATCGTATCCAACACAAATACCTCTGTCTTTTTTCTCTACTTGTTTTACTGTTTAATAGTAATAATAATTTATTCATACCCCACTGCACAAAACAATGTAAGGATAGTGGAGTAAAAAAGAGACAAAACAAAATAAATATCAGAAAAGAAAACAACACAAGAAAAGGAAACAACATATAAGTACAACAAAATCAACAGAACAAACAGACGAGAACGAAGGTACAAGGGTACAACACAATAAGTACAAAAAGATCAACAAGGTAAAAGGTCAACAGAACAAACAGATGAGCCCATGATATGGGGTAAGCCGTCGATATGCTTGTGCTGATAACATCATGAAGCTCCTATAGATTTGCAGTTATATCGGGAGCTTTGTATTTTCGGACTATTCTCCGATTTCGATACGATTAAATAAAAAAACAAGTTTTTAAATGAAAGTAAGGAGTGACATTAAAACTTAAAACGAACAGAAATTATTCCGTATATGAAAGGGGCTTTTCCTTCTCAACGCCCCGCTCTTTACGCTAAAGTTTGACTCTTTCTCTTAACTCTACATTTTAAAACAGTAAAAAACTTTAGCATAAAGAGCGGGGCACTGAGGAGGAAACAGTCTCTTTTATATGCGGAGTAATTTCTGTTCGTTTTAAGTTTTAATGTCGCTCCTTTATATTTGATGTCGACCCGATGTGATGCACGTATGTGTAACATAAATCATTTTTGACAACACGGTACGGGCTAGAGAAAATGTTCAGAAACATTTTCGAACGTGGGGAAATTGCGTATAAATCAGTATTCATATCCCCCAAAACAACCCACTATAGACCGAGTGTCCTTAAGTAACTTTTGCAGCTGTGTGCAAGCTTTCGCATTAACATTCAGGGATAAGACTGTATTTTTGTTAAACGGCAAATAACAGTTTACAAGCACAGTATTGCCTAGTCGGATAGCCAAAAAATGTCTATCTGAAAAATACTTTACCGGAGATTAATGGGACAGTTTTTATTTACCATGCACGCAAGACCACCGGAAGAACGACCACGTGCATGTTGAGCACTCACCACAAAATAAAAAAGACCTTTGCTTCGTTTTAGGATATTAACGGAAGAAGAACATAGCAGATGCTCCTGCAGGCACACAATGTCATTAATAGAAAGCAAATAGTCAATTAAATCATTTTTATCCTTGGTGCCATTTATATTACATGAAACTATGGAAACGTCCAATTAATTCATTTAAGGTTTGGGGTTTACTTTCTGCTGTTAACAATATCACGTAGAATAGAGCACCGTAAGCTATACGAAACATGGGATCCATCACAGTTAGCACATTTGGGCTGTGTTTGGCACAGCGAATCACGTGTTGCCTGATGAGGACCAGCACATCGAGAGCGTTTCGGGAAAGAACTTTCGCACGCCGCCGGTAGGTAGTTGGGTGAACGGCACTTGTTACAGCATCGTGGAAGATCATTAAAAACAAATACTCAAATTGATTCATACTTAATCCGGACACCATCTTTCATAGCATGGTCGAGTGACCTAGTATCTGTAAAACAGAGCTTTACAGAATTTGACTTGCCAAGACGAGTAGCATCATTGATCCCTGGGACTTCTTTAAACAAAGCGAATTCAAAATCACTTTCAATGCCTTTAACTAAACCATAGTACTTTTTGGCTTTCATTTTCACGGTTGAGGAGGGTAGGACAGACTAGGCCGAGACACAGAATTTCGGGGCAGCGGTTTTATCAATGGACATAATCATCTTGTCACCAACAGGTTTAACCGATAGAATCGATTCATGGCCCCGAACTTGTTTCAGAGCTCTTCTGCGTTCCATAGGATTGCTCAGATCAGGCGGAACCTTGGAGATAATTACAGTGGCATGATTTTCATTGTTGCGAGACGAAAGGAATGGGAAATGGGTTTCGTAAGATACCATTTTAGAAGACATAGCTTTTAACATCTGTTTACTTCCACAGCTAGTCTAGAATATGCTACTGTTGGTACACAGAAGACTTCAGTAGGAACACGAATAACGTAGCAAGGAGTGTCCAAATCATCATTATCACACTTAAATAGCAGATCGAGAATATTCTTAACATTATTTGACACCGCCTTAGCACCAATACGTTTTGTTTGCTGGATATCATTGTTAACTGTGTTCCGAAATTCCACCTTAGCAGAAGAAATGACTGATCCGTCAGAAAAATCAACGGCATACTTAATTATCACCTCATCTTCGATTCCAGATTTGATATTAGTCTGCATGAAATTTAGCACGAGCGAGTAAACCTGTTTCCCGTCACCCACTGATCTCATGCTACCGCTGTCTGCATTAGACATAATTCGATAAAAGTTCGTAAACTCAAATTCTCGATGCTCAAAATTTGACTATAGTCCAAAAATATGGTTAAATGACTTATCTTTTCGAGGGGTGAAAAATCCAAAAAATAGATTGTAGATTTTCTGAGAAAATCCAAAGTACACTTTTCCCACGATTTAAAAAGGTAGATATAGCTTGAGAGGTCCCAAAAATAGGCTAAAAAGTCCTTCGACCAAAAGAGGATGTATAATTTCGTGTATAAAACCATTTCATCACAATCAAATCGGATAATAATCATAAACAAATCAGGCATTCAGGTAATAATTTTGTAGCTATTTAGTAAATCCAGTCTCTAATTAATTCAGAATATAATCCTTTTTTCACCACTAGTGAAAACTGAGATTAATCCTTTTCACAGAAAAAATAAGTCTTAACAGGTCGAAGACTGATTTAAGTTAGTTGATTTTTCATTACTTCTGTCATTGTTGTAATTTCTGACATTATTTCTGAGCACATAAGTAAATAATATTTATGACTATTTAATATTTATTAAATAATATTTACCACTCCCACAAAGGGGGAATCAACAACATGGTAAATGATTAATATAAAAAGAAAGATAAATTTAAACAACCCTGCATTGTTCCAAGAATGTGGCTATATCTGTGCTATTGTTGTGTCTAAATAACCGTACGTCATCAGCCAGGGCTACCCCGTATGTTAAACTTTATTCACGCTCTTAGTTTTTTTTTTTCAAGAAAAACCTAAACATAGATAGAATAAAATCAGCTAACTACAGTCATTGATAAACGAATAGAAGTTGATTGACTTTTAGTTTAAAAAAATTTATATAACATTATAATCAAAAATGTTTGAATAAAATGAGAGTTATGTAGAAGACGTTTTCTCATAGTATGATTGTGTCTTTTGTATGATAGTCTCTTTGGTTTTTTTTTTTTTTAATTAAGCCAAAAAAACTTATAATTTCATAAGTTTTAACCTTGCAAAAGGTTGTAATCTACACATCCATATAAATAATCTTGGTCTTTATGTGACGTCAAACACAGCTGTCAGGCATATGACTTCAAATGTTGAAGAAGGCCTCGTCGCTTGAGAGGCTAGAGTTGCATGGCTTTTATTTAATTAATAAAAAAAAAATTCCACAAAATAAGCTCTTCAAAAAAAAGTAAAGATCTCTATTAAGCCAAGAATGAGCAGAGACAAGTCAAATAATCTTCCGAGCGTAAAACTACCACAAATAACTGTCAATAAATAAATGAAACTCAAACGAACAGAAATGACAGTAAATACCCAAGTCAGACTCAAAACGAGCAAAAATTAACATGAGTAGGGCTGATAACCCCCATACCTTCTCAAGACCAGAACACAATTTGAGCTTAACTAAAAAAAAAAAAAAAAAAAAAAAAAAAAAAAAAAAAAAAAAAAAAAAAAATCGCGGATCGTTAATCTAATTGACATATACTGATATCTATTCCCTAAAATTTTAATTTTTTTTTTATAAAAGTGAAAACTGTCAAACGTATTTTGTTTTCAGTTACGTGAAAACGAGCTTTCAATTACGTTGAACGAAATGGCTATATCTTTATCGGAAGTGTTTGTGGAAATGATGAGCGTTGGAGGGGGTTAGTTGTCTTCCAATCATTTTTGACTATTAAAAAGGGGACTAGCCCTTTCAGTTTCCGATCGAATGATCCCTTTTTGAAGTTTTTGCGACAAGTCCTTCGATACGAAGTGCCCTGGTCTGAAAAAAAAACATTTTGCCACCATCGCTCTTTACTTAGGCAGCGCTTCTATGACATTGTTCCCGGTACTTTTATGTGTATCTTTTCTATTCTAAATTCTGCACTGAGAACGGCAGAACGGATATCTCCACCGAAATAATAGATTTTTTCTCTATTTTCTTGCTGGATGTGATTTACACCGTGTTTTTTTTCGTTTTGCTAAGTTTTCTCATTTAATCATCCTTAGCCAGTTTGGTCTCTAGAACCACGAAAAAAGCCTATATAAATGAGGATAGACACAAGCCTGTTCAACTCGATATTCCACACTTTTTTCATGTACCAATCCTAATTCTCTCAGATGTTACTGCCGCTGAGGTGGCTACTTCAAGCGAATGAGTAGTGTCAACAAGATAGCAATCTAGATCCAGGCTGTTGCCATTAGAAAAAAGAGAGTAGAAGAAGAGACAGTAGAAAGAAGGTGAAAAGGAATTTAGATTTTTTGATAGCATAGAATCCGAAACACTAATATAGTGGTATATCCATATTATCCTAATGTATCTTCCAAAACCACTAAGGCTTTTGACTCATTTTCTGAATAAGCAAATTCATACAAAACTGTAAATATAAGTGGTCACTTGCTACCATATCATCAGATAAGTTAGCGATGACACTCTGGAGTTTCAGGATATTTGAAAGGACAAGGTCAAGATCAGATGTGGAACAAGAATAGTGAACATAAGGGAAAGATTTGGAGTTTGAAAGCAATAATATGTCGCTTGGCATTGAAGAAAGTAGCAACTATGTAAAAAGTGCAGCAGCTTCTTTGAGGTCTGAGTTGAAATCGCCACATTTGACAAGTGATATATTTTAAGACTTAATTTCATGCAATAATTTTGACAGGGAAGCACAAGATGACGCGTATTGTATACTATCTAAATCAACTATACAATATAGATTTCTAGATTCAAAACAACCACGATTAAACATCTTTTTAACAGCAATTTAGTAAGCCACTAGTTGGGCGGCCAATAGCAGTTTTAGTAGTTTCTAATAAAAAACAAACCGTCAGACGAAACTTCTAGCATTGAAGAATTGTCCATATTAAGCAAGTATTCAGCTTAACAGACAATATCGTACTTAAATAACAAATTCTCAATAGTTCCTAGAGAATCTAAGAATTCTTGAGAATGTTCAACAGTAATGCCTCTGTAATTATGTTGCTTTCTCTTATAATCTTTCTTATAAAGGAGATTGATTGAAAAATTTTCTAATATCTCTAGGTACCTCTCCTTTTCAAAAATAATTTTCATATTTTTTTTTATCTTCATGAAAACGATTCTTACTTCATAATATGCTGATAAATCGTAGTAAGCATATCTTGAGGCCGCTTCCATTGTATTGTACCCACACACTCCCCCCTTAACGTGTAAATATGCAAATATATAACCCAAATTATGTATTTCTCATGTTTTTTTTTGTTTTGTTTTTTTCGTCAGCATTGATTCAAATTACGGGAATCAATTTTAAACACGAGCGAGACGTGGTAAAATACATGGCAAATTATTTTGGGCTATATATTTGCACGTTAGGGGGGAGGGAAGGGATAAGCGGCCTCAAATTTTAACCACAATTTATCTGCATATCATGAAGTAAAAATTGTTTTTTTAAGATTTTTCCTTCTCAATAGCCCAATTGCTTATTAATGCTCTTTCAATTCCGAAGTAAGTTGGTATTGCAATCTGGAGAATGTGAAATGACGGGTAAACTGTCAAGAACACTAAAATCAAAGAAGTACATGTCTAGACTTGAGTACCCTGCCCTAGTGTTTCGGCCGATGTAAGCTCAAATTTTGGGACACCCTGTGAGATAGTGTTATCTGTAGAAACATTTTTAACGCAGTAGTGTGATTTCGCTCCGATAAAAAAATTATCCTACGTCCCGTGTTTTTAATCATCTAGGTTTTTAAATATAAATATGTTTTAAAATTTTTTTTACGTGGCTATCGATTTGTTTTTCTTTTAAGATTCAGAGAAGTAGTGTCTATCAATAATCCTGAATTGTTGTCCAAAATTCATCAGACGTACAGAGTTCAGTATATACAAGATGTCATATTGCCACCACCATCAGTTTTTGAAGAGAATCTGATGTCTTCCCTTTCGTCTTTCATATTTTTCAACAAGGTTGAAATAGTTTCTTTAATACAGGTAAGTTACTATTTCGTTTTTATACTATGCTTTTCAAGAATGAGTGATACAAACAGAATTGGAGTTTGTTGTTGATACATTGCCATCTAGAGACTAAATCCTAATAGGGATAGACTACTGGTGGGTTCCAAAAGCAAACTATGATCAATGGTAATTAATTACTTGCTATTATTGACGTTTCTAAACACAAGATACTATAAAAAAATTCCTTCATTTCCCTTATTTTAAGTGCAAAAATAACTAAGACATTTTTTGATTAAAAAACGGTAAAAAAGAGGAGATACATGACAGGTTCCTATGCGAAAAAGTGATTTTGTTTTTTGCTCAAGATGGAGACCAATTCTCTGAAGTGTGATTTTCACCTACGGAGATTTTAGTGGTGTAATTTTGTTGTTTTATATTCAACTACCACGTTAAAGAACGGGTGTCTGTTTATACTTCCATTAGGATTGAGAAGAATTGAGCCTACAAACCAAATTGTGAAACCTAGTCACTTATTAACTCAGTTGGCAATTCATCTTAAATATATTTTATGTTCCAAGGTAGTGCGAAAAAAAAAATAATGGGGGAAATACTAAAAGACTTCTGGTTTGGGAAAATTATGGTTCTTTACCAATACTTTGAATGGCACATGAGTTGCGACAAGTTGCACCAAGCTTGAACAGGAACGCGATGCCAGAACAGTAAGAATGATCGCTGTTATTGCTAAATATGAGGAATCTACTCTATCCCTAAGCTGGTACAGAATTTCAAAAGGGTTTAACTCAGGAAATAATATCCTCTCAAGGTATCATAAAAACCAGGTCAAAACCCACATTCGCGTGATCATTTTTCCTCTGTGTATAAATTTTAAGTTCTTACTTCTAATTCTTGCCCTTGGTACGTTTCGTAATAAACCGTTTTTCCCGATCTTTTTTTGCATTTGCCTCTTTCTGTTTTGTCTATATTTGGGCGATTAGACTTCTTGTAACTGGTTTTTACTTTTTGTATGTCCATTCACATAATGTCCTTGTCCGCGAGGATAGGGGTTCGATTCCTGGTGTCGCTGGTTATTTGGTTTGGAACGGGGTCAGTGGTGGGACTCTGTAAGCTCAGACAGAGTTGACCCAGCTTTAAATGGGTAACTGGAGAAATCTCTGGAAGGCAAACAGGAAGGGTGTGCGAAAGCACAGGGTGGCTGGCCTCCAACCCCCGAACCCCCGTTGCACTTCTTGGCCATGTAACAGAGACCTGCACTGCTGTTAGGGGCTGTAAAGTCAAACGGTGTATTATTTACCTTTACCTTTAATGTTTTTCAATTGCTGAAAATTTATCGCAACCTTTACCGATTATGTCAAAAAATATGCATAGTGATAAAAAAATGTGGTGTGATAAATTGTTTGAAAATGAAGTTCCTCATTCGATGTACCATTACTATGTCTTAAAGATTGATATATGCTTAAACGAATATTCCTACTAGTAAATTTTGTTGCAGGTGTGTCCCGGGTTTGGTGGAAATTTTATGTCCAATATGTTATGCTTTTACATATAACTTGATTAAGAATTAACTCCAATTGCAATGAATTTATTCTGAATTCTTTGTTTGTAGGAAGATGAAAGATTTTTATCAGAAATTTTTAACCAGCTATCCGATGAAACTTTGGATGACCAAAAAAGACGGGACTTGGTCTGCTTCCTAAAAGAGTTCTGCACTTTCAGCCAAACGTTACAACAACAGAGCCGAGAGGCATTTTACAAGGTATATTTTTACCCTTACTCTTTCTTTGTCTTCTATCGCATAACTTTTTATTTGTCATTTCTATGCACAAATTGTGCTTATTATTATGATAAACATTTAATCATTAACTTGACTTACTTGACTTAATGCTCCTGCCGAAATGCTTCCGGCGTCGAGAGTGATGCTACATGGTACCTCCATTTAGACAGGTCTCTTGCAAGGATGTGGACGTCCTCCTGAATATTTGCCATGGCTAAGAAGGCACCTGTCGTGTCCCCATCTGGCTGGGGGACGACCTCTTGGGTGTTTCCCAAAGTGCAACACGGGATCAAAGTCAAAAATCGTTCGTGCGGGAGTGTCGGAGGGCATGCGCAGGAGATGTCCGTACCAGCGTAGTGTTCGTTGGGCGAGTTGGACTGAGAAGGGCGTTTGAGCAGTTAACGCCAGGAGTTTCTCGTTGCTAACAAAATCGTGCCAGCGTAGTCCTTCAATACGGCGAAGATTTTTTATTTGGGCTATATTTACGGTGCTAAGCACAGACTGAGTGGCTGGCCAGGTTTCGGCTCCGTAAAGAAGCACGGATCCCACCGAAGCATTGTATATGCGCACCTTGGTCCTACGGCTGATAGAAGGTTTCCTCCAAAGGGCACTTAGTCTTCCCACTACTGCTGAGGCTTTGGCAATTCGGTGCATTAAATCTTTGAAGGTTGATCCGTCATTTCAGAGGATATAGCCAAGGTATGTAAATTACTCAACAATCTCAAGCTGGTTTGTCACCGACCATTAGGACTGGCCGGGAACGCGGTGAGTTACGAGGCTTAACAAACCTCACTTTTGTCTTCTGCCAATTAATCGACAGCCCTATCTTTAAGGCTTCATCAGCAAGGATCTTTAGGGCCTCTGTGAGCTTCGACGGTGAATTGGAGACAAGAGCAAGGTCATTGGCATAGTCAGCGTCTGAAAGTACTCTATCGACGTAATGCAACTCAAACTGGAGGCGGTTTATGGTCCGAGTCATAATGTAGTCGATGACACAATTAAATAGCTCTGGAGCAGCAGCACAGCCTTGACGGACTCCAGTATTGATTACAAAAGATGAGCTGTGTCTGCCATTTACTTGCACGCAGCCCTCAGTCCCTTGGCGGAGCCGCTGGAAAAGGTTGCAGTACTTCGCTGATAGTCCCGTTGCTTTCAGGCTGAGCCAGAGTTATTGCCGGTCGAAAGAATCGAAAACAGCCTTGAAATCTGCAAAGGTAATACATGCTTTTTGTTGTAATTCTCGAGTCTTTTCTATCAGCTGCCGCATTGTGAATATTTGCTCTAAGGTGGACCTTCCTGGCATTAAGCCAGCCTGTTGGATTCTTCGTTAGCTTCTGAGGAAAGTGGTACAGCGGTCCAGGAGGGTCATAACGAAGAGCTTCCCGGGCACAGAGAGGAGTGTGATACCACGATAGTTGGAGCAGATTCTTCGACCGACTTTCCGTTTCCAGAGAGGCAGAATGATGCCCGCTCGCCAGTCTTTTGGAATCCATTCTGTACGAAATACTATGGAGAACAGTACTTGGAGCCAGAGAAGGGTCGCTGCCCCACCGTATTTTAGCAGTTCTTCAGGGATACCACAGACTCCTGTGGCTCGATTGTTTTTCATCCGTTTCAAAGATTTCAGGATTTCTGTAGAGGTGAAAGGGTGTTGTACACTTTCACACGGGGCCTCAGGGGCGCTGGATGCAACTTGAAGAAGGTCAGGGTTGGGCTGGCTAACACAGTCCAGGTTTAGAAGTGATCCTTCCAGGCAGACAGTTGAGCGCTCTCATCAGTGAGAATATTTCCATCATTAGATGTGATAGGGCCTAGGGAGGATGGCTTTTCATCTGTAAGATTCCGAAGGTGTTTGTATAGAACACATGTGTCACCCTTTCTGGCGGCCTCCTCAAGATCGGCGGCCTTTTTCTCGGTGAACAGCTTTCTGTCTCTGTGGAGGAATTTATTTCTTACGCCGCTTAGACGTCTGTAGGTAATCATGTCTTTCGCTAGGCGTGCTTTGCGACGCTGTTCAATAACATCTAGAGTTTCCTGCGATATCCAGGACTTTTTTCTGGGCTTCGGACGACCGATAGTACTTTCAGCCGAAAGCAATACGCCGTCCTTGAATAGTTGCCATGTTTTCTCAGATTCTGAAATTTGACCAAGACAGTCGAAACGGTTTGAGATGGAGACAGCATAGATTTGGCGCGTGTTGGAGTTTGCGAGATTGTTCAGGTCTAATTTGAGGGACGGTGATCACTTTTCTGGGGTTTCAGGCGTAGTCTAAGGTTAGAGACGACAAGCCTGTGGTGGGTGTTTCCCAGTTCTGCACTTGTGTAAGTTTGGCAATTAGTTATATAGGAACGCGAGCGTCGGGACACGATTATGTAGTCTAACATCTCTCTTGTTCGTCCGTCATTGCTATACCAGGTATATTTGTGAACTTCCTTCCTTTGAAAAAGGGTGATGGTGATCACGAGATCGTGCATGTTGCACAGCTGAAGGAGCCTGAGCCCATTGTCGTTCAAGTATTCGGGTGTTACAGGTCCTAGAATATTGTTCCAAACGCCGTCAGTATCTCTGACACTGCCGTTGAAGTCGCCAAGAAGGGTTAAAACGTCGTGAGGGGATACTTTTGCTAGGATGCTAGACAACTGGGCGTAAAAGCGATCTTTCAGCTCATCTGAGGCTTGGTTTGTTGGGGTGTAGCAGACAATGGTGGTCCATTTTCACCGTTTATGCTGGATTTGCGCTGTTAGTATCCTGTCTGATATTTGCTCGTAAGAAAGGATGCATCTCCTGGTCCGAGAGTCTAGCACAAATGCGACTCCATTAGTATTAGTTCTCTGATCACCCGACCAGATTAGGTGATAGCCTTCACCAATGTCTTCAGAGTCGTTTCCTATAAGGCGAGCTTCAGTTACACCTGCTACAGCCACACCAAAACGCTTGATTTCTAGCGCAAACATTGACTTCACTCAAGGGAAGTTAAGGGTCAGAACGTTCCAGGTGGCCAGGTGAAGACCACCTTGGTCAATAAGGTTCAAACGACGGTCAAATTTCGGTCCGAGGACATGCTGAGGTCTTGGAGGGTAAAAACAAGATCGACCATCCGAGACAATAATATCACTATTCGTTGCAATTAGGTTCGGGTGGAGGGTCGCAAGGCCAATCGACCCTAGGCCTGGGACATGATTAGCTGGAGGAGTCTAACTATTGAGTGTCCCTGGGGTGGGCTCCACCTACGTTGTGAGGTCAAGGCCGCCCTTCGCGTGGAGTGTTTAGTTAGGGGATTCCCCCATATCCAGTGGCACGTGGTCAGCAGACCAAGGTCTGCTTCATTCCGTACGAGCTCCACATCAATTAAACATTAACAATTAACCATAAACAATTAATAATGACTTAACGTTTTAGTAAAATTTCAATGGAGTAGCTTTCCGCTAAACTCAAAAGCTGCTTGTAATTGATCTGCTTGTAATATATGCAATGAGAAAAAGGCTTTAGTTTTTCGATAATGACTATCGTGAACTCTATGTTTCGATGAAGAGTATAGCTGGGTTCATTCTGTAAATACTTGTCGCTAGGTTCTTTTCAACTCCAGTGACTTGGGCAAGTGTGATGGGGGAACTTAAACTTCCCGCATCGCCAATATTTCCATGAACACGTTTCAAAACTTTAGCCATCTTGAATGTAAACACGGTGTAAAGTGTCTGCTACCCTTTTGCATACTAATAGGTGATTCGCTGATATTAACACGCCACTTGGCGTACTAGTATTTTCTGAAAACGATTTAAACACATCTTTTGGCATTTCCCCCTGGTATTAGTCGATTTAAAATATGTTTATTCCCATTAAGACAGAATTTGATGACTTTAAAAATTTATACAAATGACTTTCAAAGGATTCAAGTCTTTTACGATTTGCAATTAAATCTGATACCAGATTAGTAAAATTATAACTCTTCCCGTGAATTATAACTTCAATATTTTTGTCGTTAATTTGTAAATGTTCAATTTCAGCGAGATAGGTCAAGAGTCTTTTTTTTGCCCATGATACGAATGAGGCATTAGGTCTACAACATTTGATAAAGCTTTAGATGAATTATTTTCTTTTTGGTTGTGGTGGTGGTGTTGACGGTGAAGTTTTGAGGTTATGGTTGATCAATGACATTTACTTTAAGTGGTGTTCTACGGTAGGGTTTATGCTTGTCGACACGTCGAAGGGCATTTTGGAGCAGAATTAATTTTTCATCGTCGGCAACTACCTCACTGTTAATAAATTTATCAAGATTATCTTCAAAGTATTCTTTTGATAGTAAGTTCTTTTGGTATCCATTTGTAAGGTTTAGCCATTTTTTCTAGAGAATACTGTTTACAAGTCCTGCGAATATAGACAGTAACTGTGAAAAGAAACTACCACCCGCTTGAGCTAGCCGTTTTCTTTAAAAATGTGTTCATTTCTTTTTGTAAGCTAGGGCATGTACAAGTAAACGATATTTCTTTGTCCGTGACTTAACTACTTCGGGCAGTTGAACATTACCTTCAGTTAAATTTAAATAAAGCTCAGATAGGAGATTAATGAATTCATTGTCAACGTCGTATTTAAGTATATCATTCCCCGGTTTTTTAATCACCTAGGACGGAAAATAAATGTCTGTTATCATGTAGTTTCTTCAGTGTCATGATGGCAACTAATGACACTTTACTATTCATTGGTAGATATGCGGTAATCTCATTGTTAAAAATAACCATGACCACACGTAGCTCTTCGAGCATGATTTGATTGAAATCCAATAGAATGTAACCAAAGGGTTTATTTTTAGCTTGATTGTATGCCGAGAGTAGAAATTTTTTGTTCACCGGGATATACTTGTTTATTTAAAGTTGTGAGAGCACTTAAATCACGAATGACCCTGTAGATGATACACAAGCTTATAGTAAGTACAATTTAAAGCAAGTATTCTCATATATTTTCCCTGAGGAAAGAGATTGTAGAGAACAACTGCCACGGAAATTTTTTCGTGGCGAGATTGGACCCTGAATAACTGTTAGATCTCCTGTGACCATTCTTCTACGGATTTAGCTAAATCTTCAATAATCAACCACGAGTTTTTTTCAACAATATTAATATCACCGTTTGAATTTTATGTCTGGTGAAATTGTCTTTATTCATCATAGGACTCTTGCCACACACTACGGCAATTATAGATATTTTTCGGATTTTCTAAAAACATTTTATCACGATTTTGAATTGGTTTTGTTAAAAGTGTTGTTTTGTCAGACATTGAAGATCCGCTAAGAAATAATCTGAATGGAGTTTTAAATTAATACATATTACTCTTCTTGCTGTCAAAATATGACTAACCAAACCTAACCTCAATCTGTTGAATAAATACAAAAAGATAAAATACATGCTTTCTTTAATATAAATAAATGCACTACATATCTTTAAAACGTATTTACATAATCACATAAACACATCTACATAGGACATTAAAAGCACATGGACATACCACCGCCCGGAGGGAGGAGGAGATCACTGCGGCCGGATGGTATGGCGACAGACGACCAGCTGTGGGGCCGGGGCTGAGCGTGAGTCGATGGTCTTTATCTGTCTTTATCAATCAGTGGAGAAGGTTTCGGGTGACAATGTCATCTTGTGTTTCAAGAATTTTCAGAATTCACTACTACAGAACGTTTTTTATACTTGGCATCTTCTTGCTGTCAAAATACGACTAACCAAACCTAACCTCAATCTGTTAAATAAATACCAAAAGATAAAATACATGCTTTCTTTAATATAAATAAATGCACTACATATCTTTAAAACGTATTTACATAATCGCATAAACACATCTACATAGGACATTAAAAGCACATGGACATACCGCCGCCCGGAGGGAGGAGGAGACCACTGCGGCCGGATGGTGTGGCTATAGACGACCAGCTGTGGGGCCGGGGCTGGGGGTGAGTCGATGGTCTCTATCAGTCTTTATCAATCAGTGGAGACGGTTCCGGGTGACAATGTCATCTTGTGTTTCAAGAATTTTCAGAATTCACTACTACAGAACGTTTTTTATACTTGGCATCGACACGGTAAATGGAATACCCTGGCTATGACAAAAGGAGGGTGGATTCTACCATATTGCCTTTATCTGTATATTCTTTATTTGTTTGTTCTTTTTTGACGCTGTAATAATCTAATATAAACTTAGTTTATATCTATTGACATTCATACATATTATTCTGGGGATCCCCTCCTAGGATTCCCATGTTTTCTAGAAATACAAAAAATAACCCAGAGATGAAGTTTTTAGTGTTGTTACTCAAGTGGCAATGTTTTGGTGCCCCCCCCCCTCTAAGGCACAAATCTTTTACATATATACTTACGTAAATATATCTTCAATTTTCAGACTTTGACCAGCTTAGGCGTCTTAGCTGCTCTCGAGACGACGTTAGCAGCCGACGACTTATCAACTAAATTGGCTTCTATTGACATCCTTTCTTATATAGTTGAATTTTCTCCATCTCTGGTTCGAGAGTACATTCTCCAACAAAATACCAATTCAGAAGATGTAAGTTATATTTTATTTGAATTCAGGTATACATATATATATATATATATATATATATATATATATATATATATATATATATATATATATATATATATATATATATATATATATATATATATATATATATATATATTTATATATATATATATATATTAATATTAGTGTTGAATGTAACTGATTATTGAGTATAACATGTAAGCAATGTATGTATTTTCATCACTAACACAAATACGTTAATGACCATATTGTTTCATATCTAAAGCTAAGTAGTTTCATGGTCATGACCATGTCTAATATGTTTGTGTCGTAGGGAGATGGGATTGATAATAGGCAAGGGATGAAACATGTGAGCTGTCAAACTCTTTTGATACGTATCGGTTATTGATCCTTTTAAGCTTTATATTAGTTATGAACCTGTAGCACCAATCAGGCCGTCAGAGGATTCGAATCGATGGACGCATGAACACTCCGAGAATTTTTTTTTTACTTTTGCAGAGGGTAAAATGATTTATTTCTACTAGACGGGGATAAATTTTAATTAAAATTGAGCTATGAAAAATCAAACAGTTCGTTGTAACGAACTGTAGTAAGGATCGACCCGGCTCAATAGTAAACGAAACTCTAAAAAACAGAATTTTGATGCTAAAAGATACATCAAAAGAATCGGATTTTCATGCCATCAAATTTACTCTTTTTCATCAAAAGTTACGAGCCTGAGAAAATTTGCCTTATTTTGGAAAATATGGGGAAACACCCCCTAAAAGTCATAGAATCTTAACGAAAATCACACCATCGCATTCAACGTATCAGAGAACTCTACAGCGAAAATTTCAAGCTCCTATCTACAAAAATGTGGAATTTCGTATTTTTTGCCAGAAGACAGATCACGGGTGCGTGTTTATTTATTTTTTTTTTTCCCAGGGGTCATCGTATCGACCAAGTGGTCCTAGAATGTCGCAAGAGGGCTCATTCTAAGGAAATGAAAAATTTTAGTGCCCTTTTTAAGTGACCAAAAAATTGGAGGGCACCTAGGCCCCCTCCCACGCTCTTTTTTTCCAAAAGTCAACGGATCGAAATTTTGAGACAGCTATTTTATTCCGCGTAGTCGAAAACTATAAGAACTATGTCTTTGGGAATGACTTACTCCCCCACAGTCCCTGGGGGAGGGGCTGCAAGTTACGAAGTTTGACCAGTGTTTAGACACATTAATGGTTACTAGGAACTGTACAGACGTTTTCGGGGGGATTTTGTTGGTTTGGGAGTGGGGTTGAGGGGAGGGAGCTATGTGGGAGGATCTATTCTTGGAGGAATATATCATGGGGGAAGAGAAATTCAATGAAAATGGCGCGGGGTTTTCTAGCATTACTGTGAAAGAAACAATGAAAAAATAAACATGAAAAAGGTTTTTTCAGTTGAAACTAAGGAGTAGCATTAAAACTTATAACGAACAGAGATTATTACGCATATGAGGGGTTCTAAAAATGCTTTAGCATAAAGAGCGGCGATAAATACCTCGTTCTTTATGCTAAAGTATTTTTAGTAATTTCAGCTATTTATTCTACGGCCTTTCTGATTCAGGGTTATTCTTATAGAATTGGGACAAAACTTAAAATTTAGTGTAAAGAGCGAGGTATCAACGAGGGAACAAACCCCCTCATATGCATAATAAAAACATGAGAGAATAATAGTTTGTTACGTAAGTTAATTCTTAAGTTACGTATATTTTTTACTAATAAAAACGTTCGTTAAAAATATGCAAATTTACTTTAATAATTTATGTGCGGAGAGCCAAAATCAAACATGCATTAATTCAAAAACGTTCAGAAATTAAATATAAAAAAATATTTTTTTTTAACTGAAAGTAAGGAGCGACATTAAAACTTAAGACGAACAGAAATTACTCCGTATGTGAAATGGGTTTTCCCCTCCGCAAACCCTCGCTCTTTACGCTAAAGTTTGACTCTTTGCCACAATTCCACGTTTTAAAACAATCAAAAACTTTAACGTAAAGAACGAGGGATTGCGGAGGGGACAACCCATTTCACATACGGAGTAATTTCTGTTCGTTTTAAGTTTTAATGTCGCTCCTTACTTTAAGTTAAAAAAAACTAGTTTTTTTTTTATTTAATACGGAATAAGGACTGGATTTTAGGATCCCCCTCGCCCAGTACATTCAAATTTAGCCTTTCTCCTAAAACGATGATATTCTAATTTTTCACACAAAATACATTACGTCTATGCATCTATCCTAACATGAATACGAATCCTCCATGTATTTCATTTATGTTTCGTATTTCATTTTCTCTCTAAGAGCCATAACGAAAAAAAAGAAAAAAAAGCCACTAATTCCATTTTAGACTTAGTGAAACTTATTTAGCAAATATGAAAATAAGAATTAAGTTGAGTGCCTTTGATATCGATAATTGGTGACATAATGAGAAAAAAAGATATGAAGCTGTCGTAGTTTGAAAACCTTGTTCTTGCTTGTTGTGACCCAACAGCGCCTAAGTTCGAAATATGCTTGAAATATGTTTTTTTTTGTTAACTGAGACAAGCATTTAGTCTGAGTCGAGTCCACTGATGCGTTTTCGAAGAAAAATTAGCTCTTAAAAAGATTTAAATCGATACGCATTATTTAGAGTATTAAAAGGTTGAGTAATATCGTCGCTCAGTTAGAATGAAAGTACTATATATACGGTACCATTGTATTTTCCAAGGAGCTATTAATAATCTTAAAACATTCTACCCCTCCAACTTCAAAAGAGCTCTTCGTCAAATAGTTAAAGAGCATAATTTTAATCTTGTCGAACTGCCAGTTCTTGTCCCAATTTCAGTTTTAATCGAGCATTGAAACTTGACAGGTTAAGTTTGTCAATTTGCTCATTGTTTCTCAAATGGATCAATAATTTGGAATTGGATTTGTTCAAGCCCCAGGAGTTGGATTTTATAGTCTGGTCAAAATTTGGTATTGCTTGTACAAATTTTGTACAAGCTTGAACGTGATTTCCTTTTCCCGTTCATTTGGTCTTTACACAGACGAAGAGGCCGCGTTTAATGGTTCTAAGATAGTTTTCTTATTGTAACTTGGGTAAAAAGTCATTTCTGAACATACTTTCTCTAACACATTAATGTAAAAAGTAGTCAGACGAATACTGCTTCCTGGGAGACACTCAGAACACAATTTTGAAAAATGATTGGGAGTTTCATTCACTTTGCTTAACCGCTTCTTTCTGAACTTAAAGAAATTTTTGTCCAGAAATACAGTTTGAATTTCAAAAAGCACGGAAGAATGAATTGACAAAAACTGCTTATGCTCTTTAGCTACTCTAATGACGCATTAATTTTAGCTTTAAGCTGTTTGAGGCTGACTCATTGATAAACCACAGTCCATTCTACCTATCCTGCATACAGCATTGGTTTCAATCACCTCCCAGAGAAACCCCCGGAGGATTTTTGTAGTCGTTCCTTACAGTCTCATCTTAACCTAATCTGAGATGTCCAGCCTTTCTCTTGAAGTTAATTCACAATGATATACAGTTAATCAAGATTTATCTAACGCTGGAAGATTGATGTGATTGTTTACTTCAGGGTAGTTGAAATACAAAGTTTTACACAGACTGGTTTGAAGGGTCTTCATCTTCCTCTTGTTGTCCCATTGCAGATTGAAAAAGAAATGATTTTTCTTCTCTTTTTTTTTCTCTTTTTTTTTTATCATCGGTAGGAATCTCTGCTGTGGCGGGGTGAGTAATCCATATTATGTCTATTTTTTTTCCTTTTCTCTTTCTTCTTATTTTGATTAATCATCCATATATTTCTTTATTTATTACTTTAGTTGTTTTATCTGTGCAAAAAGAGCTTGTCTCTGCCAGATATTCGTATATTTAGTATATTATGTATATACGTTTAAAAAATAAGTGAACCTTAGCCTAATAATAAAGCTCTCTAACAGTGGTCACTAGCTCCTTTTATTGGCATACAAATACCAATTAGTATTTTCAGATAGAAGTAATTAATTGTACATTACCTGGCTGGTATGTGTCGGATTGGGCGGGGGGAAGCTATGAATTACGTTAAAAACGTAGGAAAATCATGGGGGTAATCGTAAGAAGGCTAAGATTGGAGTGGCCTCTGGTATTGTCATGCTCAATATGAATAGAACGGGTTACTTTGTATAATTTCGCTTAGTGTTTTTTTTGCATGTTAATTTGTTGATCCTAGTTTCTCATTTTGTTCCTTATTGCTTCTTTATTTTTAACTCTTTATGTTTTAGGAGGCTCTTCTGCTGAATGTAATAATTGAACAGCTCGTCTGTGATAATGACCCAGAAATAGGAGGTGCTGTTCAGTTATGTGGGATCCTTAGGATATTGCTAGATCCAGAAAACATGATGGCCTCCATGAACAAGTCAGAAAAAACAGACTTTCTCTCTTTCTTCTATAAACATAGTGTGCACGTTCTTATAGGTAAGTCATATGGTTAGTTTTTGTTTATATCACGGAAAAATTATTCTGAAAAAGGTAATTCAAATGATTAATGAGACGATGCTGAAAATTGTCCTGATGCTGATTCTGATTCTACATCCCAGTAACAAG